>NW_026943822.1:5459517-5759517 GCF_035594765.1 Anolis carolinensis | reverse complement strand
CAAAACAGCAAGACCACGAAAAATGAACCACAAAGTAGCGAAGGAACATTGTACATCATTTGTTTTAATAAATCCCATCAGACGCTTGATGCTTTTGACCCCATCTCCAGTTCTTTTTCTCATTCTGGATTGGATGGCCCTTGTGGTCTCTTCTGACTCTATTGTCCTGATCATCATGACCACCTCCATCCCACACTGGAATGTTCCCCTGGCATTTTTTAAAAAAATGGGATATATTGAAACCTGATAATATTTGAAATTCATGGAGCGCTAGACTGCCCAGTATTTTTCCATTTGCAGAAATCTGCTGGCGACTATTGCTTTGATGCTGGAGTGCAATTGCAATACCAGACTGGCAGCCTTAAGTGGAGACGGAAGGAAAGATGCATCTGTTCCTCTGCAGGGACTCCTTGATAACTAACTGTTAGACGAGTGTTTTTTTTGTCAACGGCGAGGAGTGTTTTTTCTTTCATAATGAAACTACCGCAAAACCAAATTCAGGGTCCGTATCACTAAAGTGTTGAGAGACCTATGACATTATGAATGGTCCATAATAACATGGATAGGGATGCTTCTATATCTATCTGTTACAATATTTATAAAGATAAAATCAATTTGAAACAACTTTTAAATCTAAGAGGAATAATGTAAGTGGCTTCAAAACATATTTGGATTTTAATAATTAACTAGCTGTGCCCTGCCACGCATTGCTGTGGCCCATTGTAATTGCACTGAATAGCTCTGGTTTTTGGAGTTTTTTTAGGCCCTGTAGAGGTTTGTGACATGATATTTTGTGGTTTCAACCTCCAGGCATGGATGATGGATTGTGTTGTGAAATTTTGAGGTTGGGGGGTGTTTAGTTTTGTTGTTTTGCTTGGTGCCAGGATTCCATCACTCTTTTATATATATATAGATGTTAAACGGTTTGACAGTTAAAATAGCTTCAAATCTGCTAGAACACTTTGATACAATGCCATGTGTATGGCATGTGGTGTAATTCAAATGTTGGACGATGTCCCTGGATATCAAAGTTCAAACTCCTCACACAGTCATGGAAACTCACTGGGTGATCTTGGTCAAGTCACACACTCTCAGCCTCAAAGGGAGGCAAAGACAATTGAAAGACAAAATCCAAAATGTAAAAAACCCCTTTCTATAAAAGAAACCCCAGATATTATAATTTTAAACATTTTCTAGATCCCAAAGAAACAAAAACAAGCACACCAACCCCTGAGTGGCCCTTTGTTAGACAAGATTAGAGGTTCGCTATCATTTTAGCTGTGTTTTTCAAATAGTATTTTAGAAAATAAATACAGCCATCAATAGAAGTTTTGTAACATTGGAGATGTGGGGGCTTCAGAGACTTGGATAGATATACTGTATATACTCAAGTATAAGCCTAGTTTTTCAGCTCTTTTTTTTAAGACTGAAAAAGCCCCCCTCGGCTTATACTCAGGTGAGGGTCCTAGTTGGCTTATATTTGGGTCAGCTTATACTCGAGAATATATGGTACATTTATTATTTTTCTCTATTATTATTGGTATTATTACATTTATTATTTTTCTCTATTATTGTTGCTACTATTACATTTATTTTACTCTATTATTATTATTATTATTATTATTATTATTATTACATTTATTATTTAACTCTGATCTTCTTCTTATTATTATTGCATTTATTATTTTACTCTATTTATTATTACATGTATTATTTCCCTGTTATTAAAAGGATACATAAGCACATTTACATTGAAGAAGATGAGAATAATGATTTGATCAGAGTTGGACAGTCTTATCTTAAATTTGAGCTTTATGTAAAATTCAAAAACATTTAACCTACTGATGCTTCAATTAATGTAATTTTATTGGTATCTATTTTTATTTCTGAAATTTTCCACTCTCGTCTTATACTGGAGTCAATGTTTTCCCAGTTCTTTTGTGATAAAATTAGGTGCCTCAGCTTATATTCGGGTTGGCTTATAATCGAGTATATACAGTAAGTCATTAGCCAAATTCCTGCTCTCACACACTCAAAAATGTAGGAAATGGCAAGCCTTTAATCAACTCCATTTAAGCAAATGTTTTGCACAGATGTTCTCTTTTGCCCTTCCTGTTTGCCTTTTCCCAATGGTTCTTAACTATAATGGCTAGGAGCTTTGAACAAATGGCAAAACCTCTTGCTTCTACCATTAGGAATAATTCTGAAATATAATGAATTTAAAAAAGCAATGCATAATGCAGTAGTGGCTTCTAACTTTCCCGACGGCAGGGCAGTGATTTGGCACTAGACTATAAAGAGCTAACCGAGGTGCAAATCCTATGCCCAAGGGAAGTGGAGTACCTTGGATAGCTCCTTTAAAGTTGGCACTGAAACCCAGAGTGGACTGATCATCCCACCAACAGCCACGGGCAACAGGCTCCCAGTTAAGTTCAGGTGCAAGTTAATGAGGTAGAAGGCCTAGAAGGAGTGCCATCACTATCTAGGGCAGATCGCTTGCAATGGAAAGGTATGTCTCAGCCTCGTCGTAGTTTGAGATTGGCTGGAAAGCGAGAGGCCTCTGAAGGAAAAAGAAATGCATTTTTGGGTTGCTTTTAAAACTGTGTGTTTTGAGGCAGATCTTTGTCAAAGCAAATTCTCGCTTCATCTGAGTGGATGTTCATGCTTCCTGCCTTAGAGATTCTCCTGTTCCTGGATCTTTTGTAACCTTTGGGCTTTTGTTCTTTTGGATTTATTGACTACTGTTTTGCCTATGGATTATCGGATTTACTGAATCCTGTTTGGCTTATGAACTATTGGATTTTATTGACTCTTTCACAACAACTTTGGAAACCTTATATCTGCCTGCTTTGATTTATATATACAGTAGAGTCTCACTTATCCAAGCTAAACGGGCCGGCAGAAGCTTGGATAAGCGAATATCTTGGATAATAAGGAGGGATTAAGGAAAAGCCTATTAAACATCAAATTAGGTTATGATTTTACAAATTAAGCACCAAAACATTATGTTATACAACAAATTTGACAGAGAAAGTAGTTCAATACGCAGCAATGTTATGTTGTAATTACTGTATTTATGAATTTAGCACCAAAATATCATGATATATTGAAAACATTGACTACAAAAATGGCTTGGATAATCCAGAGGCTTGGATAAGCGAGGCTTGGATAAGTGAGATTCTACTGTATTTGCTTTTGCTCAATAAAACTACAAAAGACTACCTTCTGTGTGTGACTTGGTGTCAATAGCAAGGTGAACTATTCTGAGGTGCGACAAGACCACACCAGCTCTAGTTTCTGACACAGAACATATGCCATCCAGTACCCTCCATCTGCTTGCCCACTGAAAACCATATTTAATAATCTAGAGCTGAGTGGTCTATCCAATGCAATTTTCTGAATCAGTACCCCAAATAACCCCAGTAACAGCCTAAAAACAAAGACACCAAAGCGCCCCCGCTTCCAGATGCCACGTGGAAGGGCTCTGCTCAGGGAGAGTAAGGGAGAAGATGGGGTGATGGTGACAAGGAACAGGGAAAAGGCAGAACTACTTAATGCCTTCTTTGCCTCGGTCTTCTCACAAAAAGAAAGCCATCTTCAACCTCAGCAACATGGAATGGACGAAGGATTGGGGGAAATCCAACCCCAAAATAGGGAAACAAGTTGTCCAGGAACACCTGGCCGCTCTAAACGAATTCAAGTCCCCAGGGCCAGATCAGCTACATCCAAGAGTATTGAAGGAACTAGCGGAAGTTATTTCAGAACCACTGGCAATTATCTTCGAGAGTTCTTGGAGAATGGGAGAAGTCCCAGCAGATTGGAGGAGTGCGAATGTGGTCCCTATCTTCAATGTGGTCCCTGCTCAGCTGCATTTACACAACAGATTTGAAATTCTTACATCATTAACATACAATCAGGAAACACATCTTGTGGAGGACCACAGTTTCTTAGATACCACTCAGTGGACCATCCTGGATCAATGCGCAGGGGATAGCCCTGACAGGGACAGTGCATCACCACAGTCACACTTATGTAATCATGCAAATGCTCCATCCCCAATCATAGACCAGGAGCAACAGGAACATCCTTGGGAGAGTAATGGGCTCTCGGATGTATCTCAATGGATTGTCATTGATGAATGCACTGGGGATGTTGAGGAGGAGGACAACACTTTACACCTACATGATTCACTTCAACAGGAACACTCTTCAGGGGACATACACACTGTCTTGCACAAAAGGGACCCTGTCAATCCTCAAAGGAAACAGGTCTTGGTAGTAGGTGACTCCCTCCTTAGAGGAACGGAAGCCATCATTTCCAGACCGGATGGGATGGCTCGAGAAACATGCTGCCTCCCGGGGGCAAAAATACACCATATCACTCAGAGGCTCAGCAGGCTCCTAAAGCCCCATCACCCTCCCCACCTTATGTTGATTCATGTAGGTACCAATGACACCGCTAGGCATACTTTTCAAAAGATCACAAATGATTTTCGAGCTCTGGGAACAAAGCTAAAACTGTATAATGTACATGTGATCTTTTCATCCCTCCTCCCCGTTGTAGGACATGGCTCTACAAGGGCCGGAAAAATAGTACAGGTCAATAACTGGCTCAGAAAATGGTGTCAAGAGGAGCATTTTGGCTTCCTTGACCATGGTCTACTCTTCCAAGAGGATGGACTACTGGCAAGCGATGGGGTGCATCTCACACAAGTAGGAAAACATCTTTTTGCACACAGACTCACAAACCTCATCAGGCGCACTTTAAACTAAATCCACTGGGGGAGGGGAACAACAGCCTGGCGAACACTATATTACCCACGACCACAGGGAACCGCCGTAAGGCTAAACGGAGGGCTGCACAAACACAGCAAGGACCAAGTACAGAGAGCACAATAATCCCAAATAAACAGTTCGAGGGGAGGTCACAGGGGCTTACATGTCTTTACACTAATGCTCAGAGCATGGGAAATAAGCAAGACGAACTCCAACTCCTAGCACAGCACCACACATACGATGTCATAGGCATCACTGAAACCTGGTGGGATGACTCCCATCACTGGAATTTAACCATTGAGGGCTATAACCTCTTTCACAGAAATAGAACAAAGGGGAGAGGAGGGGGAGTAGCTTTATATGTCAAAAACAGTTACGTTGCAGAAGAAATGCAAGACTGTAATCCGGGAAACCAGCTTGAAAGCATCTGGATAAGAATCAAGGGAACCGGGACTCAAAAAGATCTTGTCGTGGGTGTCTACTACAGACCTCCGAGTCAGGATGAAGGACTTGATGAAGCCTTCTGTCAACAGCTGACCAAACAGGCACAAAGAAGAGATATAGTAGTCATGGGCGATTTCAATTATCCCGATATCTGCTGGAAAACAAACTCAGCCAAGAGTACAAAGTCCAACAAATTCCTCACTTGCCTTGCAGATAATTTTATGGTCCAGAAGGTAGAAGAGGCAACAAGGGGATCAGCAACTCTTGATCTAATCTTAACAAATGTGGAAGACCTGATCAATACAGTTGAAGTGGTTGGATCCTTAGGGGCAAGTGACCATGTGCTCCTGCAGTTTGCAATACAAAGGAATGCTGAAACTAAGACAAGTCAAACACGCATTCTGGACTTTAAGAGAGCTGACTTCCAAAAAATGAAGGAATTACTGAGCGGCATTCCATGGACGCCGATATTAAAAAACAAGGGAGTTAAGGATGGATGGGAGTTTTTCAAAAGTGAAATACTCAAGGCGCAAATGCAAACAGTGCCAACAAAGAAGAAAAATAAGACAAGTGCAAAGAAGCCAGAATGGATGTCCAAAGAACTTCTAACTGAGCTAAAGCTCAAAAGTGACATGCACAAGAAGTGGAAAAGGGGAGAAATCACCAAAGAAGAATTCAAACGTATAGCCAACTCCTGTAGGGAAAAGGTTCGCAAGGCTAAAGCGCAAAATGAGCTCAGGCTTGCCAGGGACATAAAAAACAACAAAAAAGGCTTTTTTGCTTACGTTGGTAGAAAAAGGAAGAAAAAGGAGGCGATAGGACCATTGCAAGGAGAAGATGTGGTGATGGCGACAGGGGACAGGGAAAAGGCAGAACTGCTTAATGCCTTCTTTGCCTCGGTCTTCTCACAAAAAGAAAGCCATCTTCAACCTCAGCAACCTGGAATGGACGAAGGATTGGGGGAAATCCAACCCCAAATAGGGAAACAAGTTGTCCAGGAACACCTGGCCACTCTAAACGAATTCAAGTCCCCAGGGCCAGATCAGCTACATCCAAGAGTATTGAAGGAACTAGCGGAAGTTATTTCAGAACCACTGGCAATCATCTTCGAGAGTTCTTGGAGAACAGGAGAAGTCCCAGCAGATTGGAGGAGGGCGAATGTGGTCCCTATCTTCAAGAAGGGAAAAAAGAACGACCCAAACAATTACCGTCCGGTCAGCCTCACATCAATACCAGGCAAGATTCTGGAAAAGATCATTAAGGAAGTGGTCTGCAAACACTTAGAAACAAATGCGGTCATTGCTAATAGTCAACACGGATTTACCAAAAACAAGTCATGCCAGACTAATCTGATCTCTTTTTTCGATAGAGTTACGAGTTGGGTCGATACAGGGAATGCCGTGGATGTAGCATATCTAGATTTCAGTAAGGCCTTCGACAAAGTCCCCCACGACCTTCTGGCAAACAAACTAGTAAAATGTGGGCTAGACAAAACTACGGTTAGGTGGATCTGTAATTGGCTAAGCGAACGAACCCAAAGGGTGCTCACCAATGCGTCGTCTTCATCATGGAAAGAAGTGACAAGTGGAGTGCCGCAGGGCTCCGTCCTGGGCCCGGTTCTGTTCAACATCTTTATTAACGACTTAGACGAAGGGTTAGAAGGCACGATCATCAAGTTTGCAGATGACACCAAACTCGGAGGGATAGCTAACACTCCAGAAGACAGGAGCAGAATTCAAAACGATCTTGACAGACTAGAGAGATGGGCCGAAACTAACAAAATGAAGTTCAACAGGGACAAATGCAAGATACTTCACTTCGGCAGAAAAAATGGAAATCAAAGATACAGAATGGGGGACGCCTGGCTTGACAGCAGTGTGTGCGAAAAAGATCTTGGAGTCCTCGTGGACAACAAGTTAAACATGAGCCTACAATGTGATGCGGCAGCTAAAAAAGCCAATGGGATTTTGGCCTGCATCAATAGGGGAATAACGTCTAGATCCAGGGAAGTCATGCTCCCCTCTATTCTGCCTTGGTCAGACCACACCTGGAATACTGTGTCCAGTTTTGGGCACCGCAGTTGAAGGGAGATGCTGACAAGCTGGAAAGCGTCCAGAGGAGGGCAACTAAAATGATTAAGGGTCTGGAGAACAAGCCCTATGAGGAGAGGCTTAAAGAGCTGGGCATGTTTAGCCTGCAGAAGAGAAGGCTGAGAGGAGACATGATAGCCATGTACAAATATGTGAGGGGAAGTCATAGGGAGGAGGGAGCAAGCTTATTTTCTGCTGCCCTGCAGACTAGGACACGGAACAATGGCTTCAAACTACAGGAAAGGAGATTCCACCTGAACATCAGGAAGAACTTCCTCACTGTGAGAAGGACTGTTCAGCAGTGGAACTCTCTGCCCCGGGCCGTGGTGGAGGCTCCTTCTTTGGAGGCTTTTAAGCAGAGGCTGGATGGCCATCTGTCGGGGGTGCTTTGAATGCGATTTCCTGCTTCTTAGCGGGGGGTTGGACTAGATGGCCCTTGAGGTCTCTTCCAACTCTACTATTCTATGATTCTATGATTCTATGATTCAAGAAGGGAAAAAAGAACGACCCAAACAATTACCGTCCGGTCGATACCAGGCAAGATTCTGGAAAAGATCATTAAGGAAGTGGTCTGCGAACACTTAGAAACAAATGCGGTCATTGCTAATAGTCAACACGGATTTACCAAAAACAAGTCATGCCAGACTAGTCTGATCTCTTTTTTCGATAGAGTTACGAGTTGGGTCGATACAGGGAATGCTGTGGATGTAGCCTACCTGGATTTCAGTAAGGCCTTCGACAAAGTCCCCCACGACCTTCTGGCAAACAAACTAGTAAAATGTGGGCTAGACAAAACTATGGTTAGGTGGATCTGTAAATGGCTAAGCGAACGAACCCAAAGGGTGCTCACCAATGCGTCGTCTTCATCTTGGAAAGAAGTCACGAGTGGAGTGCCACAAGCAAGGCTCCGTCCTGGACCCGGTTCTGTTCAACATCTTTATGAAAGACTTAGACGAAGGGTTAGAAGGCACGATCATCAAGTTTGCAGATGACACCAAACTGGGAGGGAGAGCCAACACTCCAGAAGACAGGAGCAGAATTCAAAACGATCTTGACAGACTAGAGAGATGGGCCGAAACTAACAAAATGAAGTTCAACAGGGACAAATGCAAGGTACTTCACTTCGGCAGAAAAAATGGAAATCAAAGATACAGAATGGGGGACGATGCCTGGCTTGACAGCAGTGTGTGCGAAAAAGACCTTGGAGTCCTCGTGGACAACAAGTTAAACATGAGCCAACAATGTGATGCGGCAGCTAAAAAAGCCAATGGGATTCTGGCCTGCATCAATAGGGGAATAGCGTCTAGATCCAGGGAAGTCCTGCTCCCCTCTATTCTGCCTTGGTCAGACTACACCTGGAATCACACTGGGTCCAATTCTGGGCACCACAGTTGAAGGGAGATGTTGACAAGCTGGAAAGCGTCCAGAGGAGGGCAACTAAAATGATCAAGGGTCTGGAGAACAAGCCCTATGAGGAGCGGCTTAAAGAGCTGGGCATGTTTAGCCTGCAGAAGAGAAGGCTGAGAGGAGACATGATAGCCATGTACAAATATGTGAGAGGAAGTCATAGGGAGGAGGGAGCAAGCTTGTTTTCTGCTGCCCTGCAGACTAGGACACGGAACAATGGCTTCAAACTACAGGAAAGGAGATTCCACCTGAACATCAGGAAGAACTTCCTCACTGTGAGAAGGACTGTTCAGCAGTGGAACTCTCTCCCTGGGGCCTGCTTGCCCCAGCAGTGGTGGAGGCTCCTTCTTTGGGGGCTTTTAAGCAGAGGCTGGATGGCCATCTGTCAGGGGTGCTTTGAATGCGATTTCCTGCTTCTTGGCAGGGGGTTGGACTGGATGGCCCATGAGGTCTCTTCCAACTCTACTATTCTATGATTCTATGATTCTATGGTTGGGAAGCACTAGTGTAGAGTCTACATGCCATACTGTCACGTTTCCCCTTCACCCCAAGAACACCTGCGAGGGTGAGGAAAGATACATTACGATCTGCTTTCATTGTGCTTCAGCGTTCAAAGCGGTGACATTTGATATTAACTTACCTCTTTGATTTACTCAAATATTTGTAACTCACCTTTCCGCATATTCATAAAGGGAGCTAACAAGTGAACAAGCACATATATTAAAGCAGAGGAAAAGCTAATAAGAAAAACAAGGTTAGACAAAATTAAAAAGAGCAGAAATTAAAGTAGAACCATGGCAACAATTTGGTCTACCAAAGGGATAAGAAAACCGAGTTCAGTTCATGTAAAATCTAGTATTTTGCAAGAATCTTGACAAGACATCCAAAATGGCATCCTAAGAGGCAAAACACCAGCGCTTGTTGGTTCTCACTGTTTCTGGGAAAATGGGAATGGCAATTTGTATTACAATATCATGATCATATATACATACAATATATTATATTATTAGCATAGCACAAATTTAACATTGTATATTACTACAGTAGAGTCTCACTTATCCAAGCTAAACGGGCCGGCAGAAGCTTGGATAAGCGAATATCTTGGATAATAAGGAGGGATTAAGGAAAAGCCTATTAAACATCAAATTAGGTTATGATTTTACAAATTAAGCACCAAAACATCATGTCATACAACAAATTTGACAGAAAAAGTAGTTCAATATGCAGTAATGCTATGTAGTAATTACTGTATTTACGAATTTAGTACCAAATTATCACGATGTATTGAAAACATTGACTACAAAAATGCATTGGATAATCCAGAATGTTGGAAAAGCGAGTGTTGGATAAGTGAGACTCTACTGTATGTGTATTATAATAATTGTATTATTATCATTATTATTATTATTATTATTATTATTATTATTATTATTATTATTATTATTATTACTATCATTGCTATTTTATTATGACACAGCAAACAAGATAGATATGCTGGATTTCGTTTCACAAAACCACAAGTCGAATACTTCCCAAGTGTCTAGGACTGTGTGATGTATTTTCGGATGATGCTGCAGATCCCAGTCGGGTGGCCTTTTGCAGTTGGCAGATAATGATTTTGTCAATGTCTATTGTTTCCAAATGCCAGCTGAGATCTTTTGGCATGGCACCCAGTGTGCCGATCACCACCGGGACCACCTGCACTGGTTTCTGCCAGAGTCTTTGAAGTTGTTATTATTATTATTATTATTATTATTATTATTATTATTATTATTATTATTTTGTATTACAATATCATGATCAATAGCATATATACATACAATATATTATATTATTAGCATAGCACAAATTTAACATTGTATATTACTATATTGTACTGGACCACTATACTGCAACGTTATTAGTAATATTACATGTAATATATAAAATATAAATATTAATTTTTCCAATAGGGCTACAGACCATATTTTTATTAACCAATTTTTTATTGATAGATTCTCTAGTCGTCGTCTCCTCCCCACATGAGTGATATAATGCTTTGATGTACCAAATCCTTATTCTTTCTTTAGTGGAGCTACCTTTATTTCCAAGTCACATATAGCGATGCCAGGTTAGTTAGTAGCATTTTCTGATCTTTTTTATTCAGAAAGAACGGCTAATATATCTCAGGGATGTTCTGGAGACAATTGAGGGGACTGTCCCCATACAAGTGATTTCCATTTTAAACAGAGGAGATGCCAACTATGTCAAGCAAATGCATATGTGGGTCTGTTTGTGTCTATATACACAGTCACACACATATGGCCGGAAGTAATGCACCAGCTGTTGCCAGCAAGAAATGTGCTGTCGCTAAAAATGCCTGGTGACTATGACTGCAAAGCCTTGGGGTTGAAATATTCATTCATCTCTCAGCTAGGCCTATCTCGCAGGCTTGTTGTAAGGGTAAAATACAGGGTGGCTAGATATCTATCTATATATATAAAAGAGTAATGGAATCCTGGCACCGAGCAAAACAACAAAACTAAAAAAAACCCAACCTCGAAATTTCACAACACAATCCATCATCCATGCCTCGAGGTTGAAACCACAAAATATCACGTCACGAACCTCTACAGGGCCTAAAAACCCCCAAAAACCGGAGCTATTCAGTGCAATTCCAATGGGCCACAGCAACGCGTGGCAGGGCACAGCTAGTGTAATAATAATTAATATAGTAAAATAATAAATGTAACAATACCATAATAACAGAGAAAAGTAATAAATATACCATATATACTTGAGTATAAGCTGACCTGAATATAAGTCCACCAGGGCCCTCACCCAAGTATAAGCCGAGGAGGGTTTTTTTTCAGTCCTAAAAAAGGCTGAAAAACTAGGCTTATACTCGAGTATATACAGTATATCTATCTATATATCAAAGGGTAATGAAATTTCGGCCTAGGACAAGACAACAAAACTACACATCCCAGAAACACTAAACTTGGCAGCACAACCCCTCATCCATGCCTCTACGTTCATACAACAAAAAGCTCCAGCTACTCCAGAAAATGGCCAGGCTTTGAGACTGCAAGGCTATTCACTGCTATTCCACCTGGCCAACAAAAGATTCCCATAAGCCACAGCAACACGTGGCCGGGCAAAGCTAGTGTGTTTATATAGGTTGTTGAAAGCTTTCATGGACAGAATCACAGCATTGTTGTGTGTTTTCCGGGCTGCATGGCCATGTTTCCAGAAGCATTCTCTCCTGACGTTTTGCCCACATCTATGGCAGATATACCTCACAACCTCTGTGGATGCCTGCCATAGATGTGGGCAAAATGTCAGGAGAGAATGCTTCTGGAGCATGGCCATACAGCCCGGAAAACACACAACAACCCTGTCTATATAGGCATTCGGGAAGTAAATATGTTCCTGGATATTTCTTCTTCAACAGAAAATTTGGGACCAGAGGCAGAAAGAGCATGTACAAAAAAGAGAAAGAGAGAAAATTAACAATATGAAACAAGCAGGTCAGGAAAGCCTTGCATTAGAACATTTTGGATCTTCCGTTCAAAGGCAGAGGCCTTTTCTGCACTGCCATATCATCCAGATTATCAAAGCAGAGAATCCACATTATTCGCTTTGAACTGGATTATATGAGTCTCCACAGCCATATAATCAAGTTCAAAGCAGATCATATGGATTTTATATGGCAGTGTCAAAGGGACTATAGACCTTGTTAGTCTGAGATATCAATATGCAAAGGTTTCTTAGAGCACCTTAGAGAGTAACAGAGGCTGGATCTGCACTGCCATTTAATGCAGTTTGGAACTGCATTATTTATTTATTTATTTATTACAATATTTATATCCCGCCCTTCTCACCCAACAGGGGACTCAGGGCGGCTTACAATAAAACACATATATAAAAATTATACAGTGCAATATAAATCAGTTAAAAAATTATTATTAACTTACATCAGTATTCATAAAACACATTATAAAATACAGGTAGGCGTGTACAGTTCAAAAAACTGGGTCTGTCGATTGAGTTCAGCATACATGATAATAATTAACGCTGCCAATTATTATTCAAAAGCCTGGCCCCATAACCAGTCAGTGAAGACCCATATAATGCAGTGAAACTGAACTGCATTGTATGGCAGCATAGATCAATTCTGAGAGATAGAAGCTGGTAGTATAAGCCATGGCCATTAAAGAGGGATCAAACTGCATTACTTTCACAGTGTGGATACACTCGGAGTCAGTACCGCACCTAATGTATTCCTCCTTTGTACCGTTATAAGAGCATGGCATTAACAAACACCCTTTTCCTGAGTTTGTGATATCAAGGGGAAAGGGTGAGTTTATGCTTTGCCCCCCACTGCCTTGCTTTGCAGGCAAAGCCAAGCCTCATTGCCCCAAGTTACTTTAAAAGGGAAGCTTTTAATGCAGGGGTCCCCAAACTAAGGCCCGGGGGCCGGATGCAGCCCTCCAAGGCCATTGACCTGGCCCCCGCTCCCAGTTTTAGACTTAGGCTCGCCCAAAGTCTGAAATGACTTGAAGGCACACAACAACAACAACAATCCGAATTAACTTGACTATCTCATTGGCCAGTAGCAGGCCCACACTTCCCACTGAAATCTTGATAAGTTTACAGTATATTGGTTAAAATTATTTTTATTTTCAAATATTGTATTGTTCTTTCATTTACCAATATTGTAAATGAAATATTGTAAATGAATGATATGGTAATATAATATATTATATTATATAATACGATCCCTGGGGAAGGCAATGGCAAACCACCCCAGTATTCTTGCCATGAAAACTACATGGATCAGTACAATATATTGTGTATACATATAATATTAATAATACTATATATATATAGCAGTATTTCTACCCCGTCCTTCTCACCCAATAGGAGACTCAGGGCGGCTAATAATAATAATACAATATAGTAATATTGTATAATATAATAATACTAGCTGTGCCTGGCCATGCGTTGCTGTGGCGAAGTATGGTGATATGGGAAATAAGAGTATGGGGAATTGGTGGTAGTTAAGGTAAAGGGTAAAGGTTTTACCTTACATTAAGTCCATTATAAATGGGTAACATAGCTGTGTGGAAGGGCCTTGAGTCTACACTGCCATATAATCCAGTTAAAATCTGATAATCTGTATTTTATAGGCAGTGTGGAAGAGGCCTAAGTGAGGCCTAACTCTGCCTGTCCCCTGGGCTGAGTGGGTTGCTAGGAGACCAAGTGGGTGGAGCTTAGCCTTCTAACTGGCAGCAATTGGATAAAAACAATTCTTCCTCTCCCTCTAATTAGGACTTTATTTTTGTTTTCTTTTTGTTGTATGAACGTAGAGGCATGGATGAGGGGTTGTGCTGCCAAGTTTACTGTTTCTGGGATGTGTAGTTTTGTTGTTTTGTCCTAGGCCGAAATTTCATTACCCTTTTATATATATATAGATTAATTATATATTATATATTAAATGTAATATTACTAATAATATTACGGTATAATGGTATAGTCCAATATAGTAAGATATAATGCTAATATTGTGCTATGCTAATAATATAATATATTGTATGTACATACAACTTGTAAGCACTTTGTGTCCCCTTCGGGGCGAGAGAGGGTGGGGTATAAATGTAGTAAATAAATACCGGTAAATAAGTAATTGTTGCTGGGTTGTTGTTGTTTTTTTGCACTACAAATAAGACGTGTGCAGTGAGCATAGGAATTTGTTCATTTTTTTTTTCAAATGATAATTTGGCCCCTCAACAATCTGAGGGACCATGAATCGGCCCTCCACTTAAAAAGTTTGAGGACCCCTGTTTTAATGCAATGCATTCCTCCCCTCCCCTCTATGACATTCCTTTTGGTTTCTCTCTTTCCTTCCTTTCTGAGCTATCCTTCAGCAGCACTCAATGTAGCAGATCAGTCCTGGCCCAGTTTCATTTCCCAGAAGGACCCTGGTTTATTTATTTTTCCTCATCAAAGCCGGGAAGCAGCTGCCCGGCTATCTGTCTGCATCCAAAACTTGGACTTCAATTCGGCAAAAGGTGGTCACACTCACAATATCAGGCTTGATCCTGCAGCTCAGTTCATATCAGGACTTCCATTTAAACTCCTGTTTCTCCAAAGACTTGACTGGTTGAGAGTGAGAGTCAAAGAATCATCATCATCATCATCATCATCATCATCATTATTATTATTATTATTATTATTATTATTATTATTATTATTTTTCGTGTCAGGAGCAACCAGAGTTGTTTCTGGAGTGAGAGAATTGGCCGTCTGCAAGGACGTTGCCCAGGGGACACCCAGATGTTTTTGATGTTTTTAACATCCTTGTGGGAGGCTTCTCTCATGTCCCCGCATGGAGCTGGAGCTGATAGAGGGAGCTCATCCGCACTCTCCCTGGCTGGGATTCGAACCTGGCAGCCTTCAGGTCAACAACCCAACCTTCAAGTCACGAGGCTTTTATCCCCTAGGCCATCGGAGGCTCCATATTATTATTATTATTATTATTATTATTATTATTATTATTATTATTATTGTAGATGTAATATGTTTATGTTCATCCAACATGTTAGGAGCCCCGGTGGCGAAGTGTGTTAAAGCACCGAGCTGCTGAACTTGCAGACCGAAAGGTCCCAGGTTCAAATCCCGGGAGTGGAGTGAGCGCCCGCTGTTAGCTCCAGCTTCTGTCAACCTAGCAGTTTGAAAACATGCCAATGTGAGTAGATCAATAGGTACCGCTCTGGCAGGAAGGTAACGGCGCTCCATGCAGTCATGCCAGTAGACACATGACCTTGGAGGTGTCTATGGACAACGCCGGCTCTTCGGCTTAGAAATGGAGATGAGAACCAACCTCCAGAGTCAGACATGACTGGACTTAACTTCAGGGGAAACCTTTACCTTTTACCCTTATCCAACATAAACGGGCCAGCAGAACGTTAGTAAAGGTAAAAATTTCCCCCGATGTTAAGCCCAGTCTTATTTGACTCTGGGGGTTGGTGCTCATCTCCATTTCTTTGAATGAGATTTTCTGCTCCTTAGCGGGGGGTTGGACTAGATGGCTCATGAGGTCTCTTCCAACTCTACTATTCTATGATTCTACGATTCTATGTTTTAGCCGTTTTGTAACCCGCCTCGAGCTGTGAGGTGGGCAGGTAAGAAATGGGGCTGGGCTGTGGCGCTGGGGCCGGGCTGTGGCGCAGGCTGGTGAGCAGCCAGCTGCAATAAATCACTCTGACCAAGAGGTCATGAGTTTGAGGCCAACTCGTGGCGGGATGAGCACCCAACAATTAAAAATAAAAAAATAGCCCCTGCTCGTTGCTGACCTAGCAACCCGAAAGATAGTTGCATCTATCAAGTAGGAAATTAAGGTACCACTTATAAAGTGGAGAGGGTAATTTAACTAATTTACAACTCCATAAAAAAGTAATCCAGCGACTGTTGGAATGAGGAAGTGCCGTCGCAGTGGATGATGAAGCAGCTGCTCCCCCTGTGGCCGGAATCGAACATCCCCTCAGGAGAAGGTTAAATTGCTTCTGCGTCTGTCTATGTCTCGGTTCTATGTGTATATGGGCATTGAATGTTTGCCTTATATGTATACAATGTGATCCGCTCTCCGGGGTGAGAAGGGCGGAATATAAATACTGTAAATGAATATATAAAATTCTTCTTCCTCCTCCTCCTCCTCCTCCTCCTCCTCCTCCTCCTCCATGCTATATACAACCGCCAACTGGGTTTGAGACTCATTTGCAACACAGAAGAAGAGGCGGCTGTCAGACCAAAGATGGTCTGCTGACTTAGGGAACGAACGCTGGACTATTATTTGTCATGGAGCCAGATCCCAGGGCTGAATTTCCAAGCCCTGAATCTGACTTCATAACATAAACAATTCTGCAAGCACCTGGCGGAAGAAGATAAAATGAGCCTGGGAACTCAGGGTTGAAAGTATAAACAATTATAATTGATGTAGTGTGTGGGAATGGTAGTAATGTGATCCAGGGGGTGGGATTTGATGATGATATTTGCGTGTGGTATTACGTTGCATCAGAAGTGATAAAATTAGATGTATGTAAACATTAGGTCATTCTCGACTTTTCCAAAGTCATGTATTCTTCAATAAAGATTGGATTTGAGAGCAGCTATCTTTGATCTGCGTTCAGACTGGTCCTTTGAAGTGAGCCTGACAATTATTTATTTATTTATTTACAGCATTTATATTCCGCCCTTCTTTCTCACCCCGAAAGGGACTCAGAGTGGATCACATTACACATATAGGCAAACATTCAATGCCTTTTAACATAGAATAAAGACAAGACAAACATAGGCTCCAAGCGGGCCTCGAACTCATGATCTCCTGGTCAGAGTGATTCATTGCAGCTGGTTGCAGCTGGCTTGCTCTCCAGCCTGCGCCACAGCCCGGACTATGTATGTATGTAGCATGGACTCTATGCTGGCTCCCTCTCTCTCCTTGCACTTTTTCCAAGACAGACACAAGTTGCCATAGCCACTATAAGCCACAGCCTTTATGGCTCAATTTGTCACATTTCTTCCTTTTCTTTCTTTTTTGTATCTGTTCCATTCTCCACTGGGGTTTTCCCTGATCTTCTCTTCTCGACTCTGGCAGATTTGAAATAAAGACATCTCATCATTCAGAACGAGGCAGGAGATGAATGTGGCGGAAGTCCCAGCCCCGGCCAACGTGGCACGTGGAAAGACAGAAAATGAGAACAGCTGCTCTGGCAGCCAATTAGTAGGATCATGTTTATGAATGCAGATCAGTAATTCCAGGTAAAGTCCCCAGGAGTCCTAATGTGGCATCACAATGCTGTCTCCTTGCCTGGGGAGCACTTGGCGAGCAGAGGGCTCCAGTGATGCCAGCACGTTCCTGATGTGACTCCAAAATCCTTCATTTCTCAGCCCCAGCCTGGACACATCTCATTTTGTCTCCTTGAGAAGTGATCGTGATGAAGGCAGAATGGTTAACAGAACCTGTGCATAGGAGCTCGTGAGATGCTTATCCCGCTGCCAGCTTTGGCATCTTTGTCAGTCGTAGTAGAATTTCTCCATAGCTTGATTTCAATGTGGAGAAATAGTTTGCATTCAGTTAACTCATCCGGGGTGGGTGTGGGTGGGATAGGACAGGAGGGGCGATGTTGGGACTCAGCCTTTGCCTTTGTGTGATTCTGATGAGGATTCTGGGATGCAAGTGCATAATGATGGGATTCAGATTCAGGATGAGTTTCAAGATGACTCTGATGGGAATTATGGGATTCAGGTGCAGAGTGTTCCTGCCAGGCCTGTAGCGAGGGGGTGGTTTTAGGGGTTCACCCCCCCCCCGAAATTTTTCAGGTTATAAAAAAAATCTGGTTTACTCATGAATTTTAACTGGTTAACCAAATCCCCATGCTAAGTCTATGAGATGCAAAACATTAAGAGTCCCTCCAGGCACTATCTCAAGCAGATATTGACAAGTTTGTAGCGGGGAGGGGTACGTGCTAGGGGTTCAACCCCCCCCCCCCCGAAATTTTCAAAACCCCTCCCGAAATTTTTTTCTGGCTACGGCCCTGGTTCCTGCTGTGGGAGATGAAGAGCAGGGAGTTTTTCCCATGGGAAGAAATGAGGTTGTTTCTGATGATGGTTTTCAGGTGCCAGGGGAGTGTAGCACTGATAACACTAACAAGCTCAGTGGCCTTGACGGCCTTGACAATGTTCTCCCTCTATTTGCCAGTTGTCAATTGTTCTGGTTGCCATGATCTTGGTTTTCTTGATGTTTAACTGCAGCCTGGCTTTTGCACTTTCTTCTTTCACCTTGGTGATAAGGCTCCTCAGCTCTTCCTCACTTTCAGCCATCAGAGTGGTATCATCTGTGTACCTAAGGTTGTTCATGTTTCTTCCAGAAATTTTAACTCTGGCCTTGGATTCCTCAAGCCCCGCATGTCGCATGATGTGTTCTGCATACAAGTTGAATAGGGAGGGCGATAGTATACAGCCCTGATGTCCGCACTCCTTTCCCAATCTTGAACCCGTCTGTTGTTCCGTGATCTGTTCTGACTGTGGCTACTTGGTCTTGATACAGATTTCTCAGGAGACAGACAAGGTGACTTGGTATCCCCATATCACCAAGCACATGCCATAGTTTATTATGATCCACACAGTCAAAGGCTTTAGAATAGTCAATAAAGCAGAAGCAGAAGTAGAACTCCCTGGCTTCCTCCATGATCCAGCGGATGTTGGCAATTTGGTCTCTGGTTCCTCTGCCTTTTCTGAACCCAGCTTGGACATCTGGCAGCTCTCGCTCCATGTATTGCTGGAGTCTACCTTGCAGGATCTTGAGCATTACTTTACTGACATGGGAAAGAAGGGCCACTGTACGAAAGTTTGAATATTCTTTAGCATTTCCCTTTTTTGGTATGGGGATGTAAATTGATGTTTTCCAATCTGATGGCCATTCTTGTGTTTTCCATATTTGCTGGTGTATGGCATGCATCACCTTGACAGCATCATCTTTCAAGATTTTAAGCAGTTCAGGTGGGATCCCATCATCTCCTGCTGCCTTGTTGTTAGCAGTGCTTCTTAAGGCCCATTCAATCTATATAGATAAATCTCATCAACCCAAAAATATGTACGCAATCCCTCAGTATTCTCAGAATCACTCATTCACCCCCTATTAACCCTCCCCGACTAACCTAAACCCTTCCCTCCCCCATACCTTCCCTTAGCAAATCTAGAAGATGTCAATCTTTTTTTAAAATATTCTTTAATAAAAATGATTTATATATTAAAAAAAAAAGGCCCATTCAACCTCACTCCTCAGGATGTCTGGTTCTAATTCACTCACCACACCGTCAAAGCTATGTTCTATATTTTTATCCCTCCTATACAGATCTTCTGTATATTCCCACCACCTTTTCTTGATTTCTTCAGCTTCTGTTAGGTCCTTGCCATCTTTGTTTTTGATCATGCCCATTTTTTGCCTGAAATTTGCCTCCGATGTTTCTGATTTTCTGGAAGAGGTCTCTTGTCCTTCCTATTCTATTGTCTTCTTCCACTTCCATGCATTGCTTGCTTAAAAATAGTTCCTTGTCTCTCCTGGCTAACATCTGGAATTGTGCATTTAGTTGGCCCGGGCTGTGGCGCAGGCAGGAGAGCAAGCCAACTGCAATTAACTGCAATGAATCACTCTGACCAGGAGGTCATGAGTTCGAGGTCCCTGGGAGCCTATGTTTGTTTGTCTTTGTTCTATGTTAAAAGGCATTGAATGTTTGCCTATATGTGTAATGTGATCTGCCCTGAGTCCCCTTCGGGGTGAGAAGGGCGGAATATAAATGCTGTAAATAAATAAATAAATAAATAAATAAATAAATAAATAAATAAATATCTCCCCCTCTCGCTGTTTCCTTTCACCTTCCTTCTTTCTTGGGCTACTTCCAGTGTCTCAACAGACAACCATCTTGCCTTCTTGGTTTTCTTTTTCTTTGGGACGTACTTTGTTGCTGCCTCCTGAACAATGTTGTGAACTTCTGTCCATAGTTCTTCTGGGACTCTATTTATCAAGTCTAGTCCCTGAAATCTATTCTTCACTTCCACTGCATATTCATTAGGAATATTGGTGAGATCAGATCTAATTGGTCTGTGTATTTTCCCCATTCTCTTTAGTCTGATCCATTGCACCCTGCTTGCCCTAGAAAACGGATCCCAGACACCCAGACCTCCGCTGTCTTTAAGCCATCATCCCGCCTTGGAGACGGGAAGGTCCGTGTGCGTCAAACAACCTCTTGAGAGTCTGCTTTTTGCAGGACTCTCCTCTCCTCACACCTTCAACTGGCATAACCTTGGAAGAATAAATTGCAATTACAGGCCTTTCAGGAGCTTCATTATCGCTCTGGCTTGGCCTCGTTTGACAAGACCCTTTTATTGCCAAAGTTATTATAAGGGAAACGTACAGTAATTTCCTGTCGGCAGTGATAAGCCAGGGTGCACCCGCTGTTCAATAAATAGTTATTTTTTAATGTATGTCTCTGCCTACAATGTGAAGAGGAAGAGAAGAAGGCCAACCTCCTGTTAATTGCATTGGTTAATGAGATTTATTCTGATATCCCTATATCAGAAAGGAAGGAGGTTACGCACCCACTGCCATGGCTGTGGCTTTTACAGGACATGAGGCCAAAGGGTGAGGTTTGAGCTCAGCAACCAAATCCAGCTCATGTTAAGGAAAACGGGCTTTCCCATTTTGGAGAAAGCACAGAACTTCAAACTACCGTATAGCCTCGAGCCTAATACACCATAGAATCTAATGCGCACCTCAATTTTCAAAACACTGAAACCAAAAAAAGGCATTTGCTGCTAAACGTAAAGCACAGCTGCAAAACGTGTGCTCTTTGTAATTTGGCCATCACAGTATTTATTTATTTATTTATTTACAGCATTTATATTCCGCCCTTCTTTCTCACCCCGAAGGGGACTCAGGGCGGATCACACTACACATTTAAGCAAACATTCAATGCCTTTTATCATAGAACAAAGACAAGACAAACATAGGCTCCGAGCGGGCCTCGAACTCATGACCTCCTGGTCAGAGTGATTCATTGCAGCTGGTTACAGCTGGCTTGCTCTCCAGCCTGCGCCACAGCCCGGAGCCCCTGCTTGGAATTCCTTCTTTAAAATTAAAAGTGTTAAGGCACCAAAGCTTCCAGTAATGGAAAGGAAAACCTTGGGGTGAATCTATGGTGTAGAACAATGATGGGCGAGCTTTTGCGCTTGGTGTGTCAAAATTCACCAAAAAACCTAGCATGACTTGGGTGGTGTGTCACTTTGAGAAAAAAAAAAACATAATTTCACTATATATAGTTTAAATAACAAAAAATATATAATTGTAATATATAACTGTATTTAATACAGTAGAGTCTCACTTATCCAACATAAACGGGCTGGCAGAACGTTGGATATGCGAATATGTTGGATAATAAGGAGAGATTAAGAAAAAGCCTATTAAACATTAAAATAGGTTATGATTTTACAAATTAAGCACCAAAACATCACGTTTTACAACAAATTTGACAGAAAAAGTAGTTCAATACGCAGTAAAGCTATGTAGTAATTACTGTATTTACGAATTTAGCACCAAAATATCACGATTTATTGAAAACATTGACTACAAAAAGGCGTTGGATAATCCAGAACGTTGGATAAGCGAGTGTTGGATAAGTGAGACTCTACTGTAAATCAAAAACTATTTACTACCATTATTTCCATGTACAACAATCTATGGTACCTCTTGCAGTTTCCACGCTATTGTAGTTTCAGTGTAGTCATGAATAATGAATAATATAATAATAATATAATAGTACAGTAGAGTCCCACTTATCCAACACTTGCTTATCCAACGTTCTGGATTATCCAACACATTTTTGTAGTCAATGTTTTCAATATATTGTGATATTTTGGTGCTAAATTCATAAATACAGTAATTACTACATATCATTACTGTGCTTTGAACTACTTTTTCTGCCAAATTTATTGTCTAACATGATGTTTTGGTCTTCATTTGTAAAATAACAACCTAATTTGATGTTTAATAGGCTTTTCCTTAATGCCTCCTTATTATCCAACATATTCGCTTATCCAACATTCTGCCGGCCCGTTTATGTTGGATAAGTGAGACTCTACTGTAATAATATAATAATATACTACAATAATAATAGAATAATAGAATGATATATGTGTGTGTGTGTGTGTGTGTGTGTAATGTGCATAATTCCCATGGAGTAAACAACAAAACCACTGGACCAAATCACACCAAATTTGGCCACAAAAGACATTAGTCGTCCAATCAATCTGCATGCGGCAGCCTGTCAGCAAAAATGGCTAGGCGTGTCAGTGCTGACACGCGTGTCATAGGTTAGCCATCACTGGTGTAGAATGAATTCACTTTAGCCACCCTGTCTCAGTGCTATGGAGTCATGGAGGCTGTAGTTTGACAAGGACCCGAGTCTTCTCTGCAAAAAATGCTGACTACAAATCCCAGGATGGCATGCATTGAGCTGTGGCAGTTAAATTTGAGGCGATGCCCCTCAAATAAGAGCTCCAGATATTCCTGAAGAAGAACATCTTTTGCTTTGGCTCAGCACTTAGATTACCGTATTATTCCCTAATTTTGGCAAGGTGATTTAGCCCAAAAAGGGCTAAATTCTATTTGAGTAAATAGGATATGTATATGTGTGAGTTACTTGCACATCTAGAATAGTATAGGAATTCAAGTGCAGTACCCATCCTGTGAATCCTAAGGTGAGTCTACAGGGTGGTAAATCTAGGACCAGTCCAGAGCAGAAGTGGTGTCCATACACACCCTGTCAAAGCCACTATGGCACAGGGTTAGCATCCGCATGGTCCATGTCAGCTTCCCTTCCATGTCTGCATTACTGCTTCCAGTTAGCTGCAGAGCTCTGCGCTAATACAGGTGACTGAGTTCCCATTTTATCTGTGGACATTAGACATGTCCAAAAAATCGTTTTGAATCATATATCGGAATTATTTCAGATTGTTCTTGCTTTTTGATACGCATTCCGAGACATTGTCTCACAGCGCAACCAGCAATGTAATTCGAACCATTCTTGGCCCATTCTCTAATTGTCTCTTAATGTTTCGTTAATTTCCCCCCCGAATTTTAAAAAAAATATAGAGAGAGGCTGAAGGGGCCTGGTCTGGCTGTTCCCACAGAGGGGTTTGGAGAAAGGGTTAGGGTTTTGTTGCTGGTTCTTTCTCTTAGCAAGGGAATTTCTAGTTTTCAAAGTATCTTTGCACTCCTTGCCAGGGCATTGCTTGGCGTGGTGGTCACTGGTCCATTTCTAATTGAAGGCATTGAGTTGAGGCTTGTGGGATCACATAGCCAGAGACACCATTGATTTCCAGTGTCCTTCTTATAGCAAGGGAATTTCTAGTTTTCAAAGTATCTTTGCACAACTTGCAAAGGCATTGCAAATTTGATAAGGATAGCTCAAGAAATGAGGGCGGGAGAGCCCTGTAAAAGTCCCCCCCCCCCCGTTCCTTTTTTTTTTTTTTGCGATTGCGCATGCGCGTCCGCCATTTTAGAAACATTTATAATCATTACGAATTTTCGGAAATATCCGAAATTTTTGGGTGAAAAAATCGGAAATACTTTCTATATCGAAGTGCCAGTGCCCCCTACTTTAGAAACGAGAATTGAAACATTTTTTTCATCGATCGGACATGCCTAGTGGACACACATAAGAAATCATACTAGGCTAAATGTCTTCATGAAGATGAACATAGGCACATCTGCCGTCATTTTAAATAGGTGGATTTTGAGAAAGCCTGAAAGGCATTCTGAAAAGAATAAATGCTCGAGGGTGAATAGGAGAGACAGGTTCATTCAGAGGCAAATGAAAGCCACATCCAACAGGAGAAAATGTGGATGGTTGGTTGTGAGAGGCTTGTTCTCTCAAGAGCAATTGAGACTAATGTGTAATGAGAGGAACACCCGAGTACCCAAAGAGGCAGGCGCTCTTGTCTAGTGCGATGTAAGCAAGCTCTCCAACATTACAAAGGTAGGACACACGTTGCCATGTAACATCACAACGTGGCAAGATGACAAAAGGCATTAATAAGGAAGAACACACCGGTTAGAACAGGGGTCCCCAAACTAAGGCCTGGGGGCCAGATGCGGCCCTCCAAGGTCATTTACCTGGCCCCCGCCCTCAGTTTTATAATATAATATTTTTGTATTAGTTTTAATAATATAATATATTGTATATACATATAATATTGATAATAATATTATGTTATACAATATAATACTAATAATATTAATTATATGTTATATATTACATAACATATAATAGTATAGTGGTATAGTTCAATATAGAATTATATAATGCTAATATTGTGCTATGCTAATAATATAATATCTTTTATGTACATATAGCTGCTCTGTGTCCCCTTCGGGGTGAGAAAGGTGAGATATACCCTGTTTCCCCGAAAATAAGACAGTGTCTTATATTAATTTTTGCTCCCAAAGATGTGCTAGGTCTTATTTTCAGGGGATGTCTTATTTTTCCACAAAGAAGAATTCACATTTATGGTTGAATTTTTTTTTAAAAAAAAATGAAAACTTATTATCTACTGTACAGTAGTTGTCATCACAAACCAGCATAACCTTTCAAGAATTTCTATATTATATTTTATTGCTATACTGTTTTTAAATTGCTGTTTTAAATTCCTGTTCGTATGTACATTTATGTTGTTGTTGTTTGGCTTGTCCCTGTGTAAGCTGCCCTGAGTCCCTTCTGGGAAATGGAGGTGGGATACAAGAATAAAGTTATTATAATATTATTATTATTTCTTGTTACTACCTTTATTTCCATGTACAACAATCTATGGCATGTACATTTACCGATCCTGCATGCTTCCAAACAAAAACTTTGCTAGGTCTTACTTTCGGGGGAGGCCTTATATTTAGCAATTCAGCAAAACCTCTACTAGGTCTTATTTTCTGGGGATGTCTTATTTTCAGGGAAACAGGGTAAATGTAGTAAATAAATGCAGTAAATAATTCATTTTAGACTTAGACTCGGCCAAAGTCTGAAATGACTTGAAGTCACACAACAACAACAATCCTAATTAACTTGACTGTCTCATTGGCCAGAAGCAGGCCCACACTTTCCATTGAAATCCTGATAGGTTTATGTTGATTAAAATTGTTTTCATTTCAAAATATTGTATTGTTCTTTCGTTGTTGTTGTTGTTTCACTACAAATAAGACATGTGCAGTATGCATAGGAATTTGTATTTTTTTTGAAATGATAATTCGGCCCCACAACAGTCTGAAGGATTGTGGGCCCTCTGCTTCAAAAGTTTGAGGACCCTTGGGTTAGAAGATGCTGTTGCAGTTTGCTTGCCCCTGAATCTACTGGGAAAAGCAAGATCCCATTCCTTCTCCTTGTTGCGTGAATTGACTTTTATACTTTGAATCCATAAAAAGTAAGCTAAGAACAAAATATAAAGTGGGAAAAGGAGAGAGAAACTGGGGCTGGGTCTACACTGTCATATAACACAGTTTCAGACTGCAGCGTAGACTCATAAAATCCACTACAATGCAGCTAATCTATCTTCTGAAACGGCATTAAATGGCTGTGTAGAAAGCAGCTGAAAAAGTAGGTGGACAGAGGACCAATTGGGACTGATCCTGCTACATTGGGACAGTTGGAGGTGTAGAAAAGCGTATCATGGGATAGTCCCAGAGATGGAAATGTTTTAAAATTAAAATGTTTTTGGGATCCCTTAAACAGCACTACAAGCCTACGATTCCAGATTGGTTGGCAAGCCAAACAGGAGAACACTCTTGTTGATGTTGGGTGTCATCCTGGACTCCACAAGTCTCCAGTCCCCAGTGAGTAGCTAAACTAAGAAAACAGGCTTAGAATGAGGGATTCCTTTCTCTATTCCTATGCATGCCGGGGGCTGGGCTGTGGCGCAGGCTGGTGAGCAGCCTGCTGCAATAAATCACTCTGACCATGAGGTCATGAGTTCGAGGCCAGCCTGTGGCAGGGTGAGCACCCGTCAATTAAAAAATAAAAAATGGCCCCTGCTCGTTGCTGACCTAGCAACCCGAAAAATAGTTGCATCTATCAAGTAGGAAATAAGGTACCACTTATAAAGTGGGGAGGCAAATTTAACTAATTTACAGCGTCGGAATGAGGAAGTGCCGTCACAGTGGATGATGAAGCAGCTGCTCCCCCCTGTGGCCAGAATCGAACATCCCCTCAGGAGAAGGTTAAATTGCCTCTGCGTCTGTCTCTGTCTCGGTTCTATGCGTATATGGGCATTGAATGTTTGCCCTATATGTATGTATATAATGTGATCCGCCCTGAGTCTCCTTCGGGGTGAGAAGGGCGGAATATAAATACCATAAATAAATAAATAAATAAATCATGGGATAGTCCCAGAGATGGGAATTTTTTAAAATGAAAATGTTTTTGGGATCCCTCAAACAGCACTACAAGCCTACGATTCCAGATTGGTTGGCAAGCCAAACAGGAGAACACTCTTGTTGATGTTGGCTGTCACCCTGGACTCCACAAGTCCCCAGTCCCCAGTGAGTAGCTAGACTAGGAAAACAGGCTTAGAATGAGGGATTCCTTTCTCTATTCCTAGAAGAAGCTTTCTGTCTTTACTCCTCTCTTCCTGTTTGCTACTATCTCCTCCCGCATTTGATTGATCTATCAATGTGAAAGCTTTGAGGTATGAGGCAACTTCCTCCCTATTGCCATCTTGTTTTGGGCCTAGGCTTTGACCACACGGTTGGCCTCCATTTACTTTCTCTTCTGCCTTTTGTCTCCTCCTGTGAGGATGCATCTTGCCATTCTCCAAGCAAGATGTAGCTGCTTACATATATTCTTTGATAGTTTACCATTTGCCTTCTTATTTCTTTATTTATTTCTTTATTTATTTATTTACAGTATTTATATTCCGCCCTTCTTTCTCACCCCGAAGGGGACTCAGGGCGGATTACAATGAACACATATATGGCAAACATTCAATGCCAACAGACAAACAACATATATAGACAGACACAGAGGCATTTAACATTTTTATTTTCCAGCTTCACGATTCCGGCCACAGGGGGAGCCGTTGCTTCGCCGTCCACTAGTGGCTATACTTCCTCATTCCTTTCCTTGTGTTTTGCTGGCAGTTTTATGATGTTGTAAATTAGTTAAATTAGCCTCCCCGCATAAAGCGTACCTAAATTTCCCTAATTGACAGATGCAACTGTCTTTCGGGGCTGCATAGGTCAACAGCAATCCTGGCTATTTAATGGTCGGGGGCTTAACCCGACCCGAGCTTTGAACTCATGACCTCTCGGTCAGTAGTGATTTATTGCAGCTGGTTACTAGCCAGCTGCACCACAGCCCGGCCCGGCTGTTTTGAATATGAGATTTAGAAAGGTAGTTAGCTCCAAGAACTTTCCTATCCAGAATGTATTTCTTTTACTTCAATAAATACTTTTGAACTTATATTTATTTATTTATTTATTTGCGACATTTATATACCGCCCTTCTCACCCCGAAGGGGACTCAGGGCGGTTTACAAGGATATATACATACAATATATTATATTATACAACTATATCGCAATATTATTAGTAACATTGCATGTCATATAAATATAAAATTATAATAGTCAATTATAATAATTATTACATTGTATTACATCATAATATTATTATTAATATTACATGTATATACAATGTATTATAATATTAGTATAGTATAATATTATTATATATCATTATATCATTAAATTGATACAGGAGACATGGTGGAAAGATGTCTTCCCGGCCCCGCCTTCTTCATTCTGCTCCAGATATATATTATATTTTTGGCTCTGCAATCCTGTGCCATCCTAAGCAACAGAGGTTTATCCCTTGCTAACCACACGTACGTTTCTGCTGGTTGTGAAGTGTGCGATATTTTTGGTGGAATCACCCCAATAGAAAGTGTTATTTTTTGGGTCTAACCGCTCATAGATTCCCAACAGTTGGAGATTGCAATACAGTTGTTGCAGGTCCTGCTTGTCATGTCAATATCTTTTTTCCATGACTGTATCTAACTATTTTTAGACTCATTTAAGATGACAGCCATCACCCATTTGTTGTGTCAGTGAGACACCGCTGTGGTCCATTTCACTCCTCTGAGGCACAGTCACCTTGCATGATTTACCCTGTCGGATCAGATGATCTGTTTACAGGTACAGGTCTGCTGCCAGTTGCACGCACACCTATACACTGTTGAATACATGTTGAATGTCATCAAGGATGTAGACTAAGGCCCGGGGGCCAGATGCGGCCCTCCGAGATCATTTACCTGCCCCCCGCCCTCAGTTTTATAATATAATATATTGTATGTACATATACTATTGATAATAATATTATAATGTAATACAATATAACACTAATAATAATACCATATAATAATATTAATTATGTATTCTATATTACATATAATATTACTAATAATATTACAGTACAGTGGTATAGTTCAATATAGTAATATATAATGCTAATATTGTGCTATGCTAATAATATAATATATTGTATGTACATATAATTTGTAAGCCACTCTGAGTCCCCTTTGGGGTGAGAAGGGTGTGATACAAATGTAGTAAATAAATGCAGTAAATAAATAAATAATAAATAAATACATTTTAGACTTAGGCTCGCCCAAAGTCTGAAATGACTTGAAGGCACACAACAACAACAACAACAATCCTAATTAACTTGACTATCTCATTGGCCAGAAGCAGGAGCACACTTCCCATTGAAATCCTGATAAATGTATGTTGGGTTTAAATTGTTTTTATTTTTAAATATTGTATTGTTCTTTCATTGTTCTTGTTTTTGCACTACAAATAAGACATGTGCAGTGTGCATCGGAATTTGTTTGTATTTTTTTTTCAAATGATAATCCGGCCCCTCAACAGTCTGAAGGATTAAAAAGTTTGAGGACCCCTGATGTAGATGATACTGTGAATAACAATAAAAAATACAGCACTGATCACACAGACTGGTGTTGCCAATTTTAATGGAGGGACAAACTGGCATCCTATTTGCCACATCTGTCGATAGCATGGCCTTAAAACATGGTTATTTCGATGTGCATTCGAATAAATAGTTCCAGTTAGTTATTAGTTGCCACAACTACTGCACTTTATCACACTCCACTCTTATTGATTGAACTCTGTAATGAGATCTTTAATTCCCTCTTGCAGAATCTGCTGGATTTTATCTTACAGTTTGTATATTATGTTCAGACTCTAATGTTCTAATGTTTTGATGTTGATGTTTTATGCTGGTTTGTATGTTTATACTATTTTACCTGTTTTACATTGGTTTAATTATGTTGTATTTTATTGTATGTTGAAACTGGGCTTGCCCCCATGTGAGCCACTAATAGTGAGTCCAAATTTAAACGTCCAAGTAAGTGAATCCTTTTATGAAATCCAATGTTTTAAACAAGTCCAAGGTTAGTCACCATCCACGACCGGTTTCGACTGTGTAGTCTTCCTCAGGTGAGGTGGATGGTGACTAACCTTGGACTTGTTTAAAACTTTGGATTTCATAAAAGGATTCACTTACTTGGACGTTTAAATTTGGACTCACAATTAGTGACTTATACAGTCCTCCATGTGGGACATGAACTGGTGGGCATTTGACTCATAAACTCTGAAAATAGAGTTTTACTTTCTATGAATGTATGTGTGTTGGTAACACATGGATTATATTTTGGTTTAATTACTGTTTTATAGTTTATATTATTGGATTACATTTCTAGTTATAGTGGCCTCTTGCCTGTGAGTTTTCCTGAGAAGCCAGATTAGGTTTGAGATCGGAGGGAGTGAAAAACAGACTAATTAGATGTTCTGAGAGAATCTATGAGAAGACCGTGAGGCCCAGGTGCATTAAGCATGATTTCATGGCTACTTGGTTGGGCTTAAATTAAGTGGTGTTGGCTTGACTATTCTCAGTGGAGACAATGTTACCAAAGGATGGCTCTCCTGTCTGTCTCTGCTCTCAAATTCATGTTTCAAGTATCTTCAGGTTTCCTTTGTTTCCTTGAAGGATTTACCTTGGAAAAGTTACTGTTGTCATGTTTATGGGTTTATGTTTGCAGTGACTCTGTGGGTTTTGGCACTCTTGACTTTATGTTCTTTGGCCTTTTTAGATTATCGCTATTTTGTATTGCTATTCTTCTGACCCTTTGGGAATTGTCTTTTTCCCTTTTTATCTGCTTTCTTCAATAAACATTCTTAGCAGTATTGGACTGGTGTGTGATGCTGGGTGAAAAGGTGCTTCTGTGCTAAAGTACAGTAGAGTCTCACTTATCCAACACTCTCTTATCCAACGTTCTGGATTATCCAATGCATTTTTGTAGTCAGTGTTTTCAATACATCGTGATATTTTGGTGCTAAATTCGTAAATACAGTAATTACTACATAGCATTACTGCATATTGAACTACTTTTTCTGTCAAATTTGTTGTATAACATGATGTTTTGGTGCTTAATTTGTGAAATCATAACGTAATTTGATGTTTAATAGGCTTTTCCTTAATGCCTCCTTATTATCCAAAATATTCGCTTATCCAACATTCTGCCGGCACGTTTGTGTTGGATAAATGAGACTCTACTGTACAACACAGCTGTTTGCTTGACTAGCAGTGGCTATTGGGGGGTGAATTTGCTTTGAGTGTTAAATGAACTGTCCAAGGTGCTGAAACTATTTCAGCATTTTGGAGAGCTTCTTTATAAAGAGCCTATTATAATCCAGAGCAGACTCAGTTTGGGAAGACACCAGTGGGTCATTCCTCTTGGTTAACTGCATATTTATTTTCTATTGCCCGAAAGGAAGAAATGCCTCACTAAAAATTCTCCAGAGAGGATAATATAAATTTTTTGAATTGTGCCACTTTCCTATAGTCTAAATCAGGGGTCCCCAAACTAAGGCCCGGGGGCCGGATGCGGCCCATCGAAGCCATTTATCCGGCCCCCATGGCACAAGGGCAGAAGGGGGTTAGACTAAATGACCCAAGGGGTCTCTTCTTCTCTTACAACCATTATTATTATTATTATTATTATTATTATTATTATTATTATTATTATTATTATTATATTTTATGACACAGCAAACAAGATAGATATGCTGGATTTCGTATCACAAAATCATATTATTATTATTATTATTATTATTATTATTATTATTATTATTATTAACATTGAGGCTGGGTAGCCATCTGTCGGGTGCTTTGCTAGTGCTTTTGATGCACACAGGCAGAAGGGGATTGGACTCAATGGCCCCAACGGTCCGAAGGATCGTGAACCGGCCCCTTGTTTAAAAAGTTTGGGGACCCTTGGTCTAAATCTCCCACCCTTCAATATCCACTCCAGTATATAGTAGTGTTGAGGTGAGTCAACTCATCAACAGTGCATCTAATTAACCTGCGGCGTAATCTCTAATTGGTATACAGTTGCTGTGCTTCTTCAGCTATAGCTAGTCTATCCACAACTCTTAATTGCGAGCAAATGGCATGAGCATGACAACTATGAGTGTTCTGCCCATGCTTAAGCACACATTGCTTGCCCTTAAGTGCTCCCAATTTTGAATAGCCTGTTCCAGTGGTTGCCTCCATCTGGCACCTTTTGTGGGAGATGTGAGCATCAAGCATCAACCTTTGGCATGTGGCAGTCCTTCCAGGTGGCATGGCTGATTGGGCATTGCAGCTCATTCCCATGTCCTCCTCTTCCTCCCACTATTGTTATTATACTTTATTTATATACCGCCCTATCTCCCCAAGGGACTCAGAGCAGTTTCCAACATATCAGAAAACATACAGTTAAAAATACAGCAATTAAAACATTAGACACATAAACAGATGTGCATAAACAGATAATAAAATGAAAACACATAACCCACCATTTAAAACCATTTGATGCCACTTTAACTGCTGGGGCTCAATGCTATGCAATCCTGGGAGTGCTTCAAAAGGTCTTCAGCCTTTTCTGCCAAAAAGTGCTGGTACCTCACCAAACTACAAATCCTAGGATTCTGTAACAGTTAAAAGTGGTGTCAAACCACATTAATTTTACATTGTAGACGTACCTTAAAATGGTCCTAATCCGATGTAAAAACAGGCAAAAATGATGGCAGCTAAATGGCAAGGTTTATAAACAGTTCTGTGCATTGTTTCCATCAGCATTTTATTCCTATATGAGACTATATGCATCTAATCCCACCATTGGGCACCATTACCCTTATATAACCGTTGTCAGCTTTACATCTGAAGTCAAGTATCGCAATATATCCCTTATAAGGCACTAGCTGTGCCCGGCCACGCGTTGCTGTGGCAAAGTGGTGGTGGTATTGGTTTAAAATTGTTGTGTAATTTTTATTTGACGTTATATTTTTTATTAATTTTATTGTAAGTTATCTTTTTATTATATTTTATTATTTTCTTGTATTATTTTTAGTTATTTTCTGTTATTATAGTATTTTATTAATTTTTTAGTGTTTTTAATTACACTAAAAGACCAAGTTGGAGGAGTTTAGCCTTCTAACTGGCAGCAACTGGATAAAAGCAATTATTCCTCTCTCTCTAATTAGGACTTTATTTTTCTTTTCTTTTTGTTGTATCAACCTAGAGGTGTGGATGATGGGTTGTGTTGTCAAATTTCATGGTTGGGGGACCTGTAGTTTTGTTGTTTTGTGGGTCGCCATGATGCCATCACTCTTTTATACATATAGATTCTCAGAGGCACAGCTGTGTAGTTCTAAAATAATTTGTCAAATAAACATTCAACGTAGTTAAAAATTGCAGATTTATGAGCCACCTTGGGTCTTGATTAAGAAAGAAAAGGGGGTTATCTATAAATAAATAAAATAACAAATTACTATTATTTTTCCTAGTAAACACAATGCCCAGAATTCACCATCAGCCACGTGGCTATGGTAATTGCCATTGCTACCTTTCTATACAGCATCTTTTGGCCCACCTGATTTTTCAATCCCCATTGATGGAGCAGCAGCTGCTGTGAGCAACAGGGATCTTCTCTAAGGCCCCTTCCACACAGCTTTATAAAATCCACATTGAACTGGATAATATGATAGTGTGGACTCAGATAACCCAGCTCAAAGCAGATATTGTGGGTTATTTGCCTTGATATTCTGGGTTATATGGCTGTGTGGAAGGGCCCACACACTTATGAGAATTCAATGTTCCCTCCTCTTCCACATTCTTATCTAAGGTTACAGAGTGTAGGAAAGAATGCTGTATTGCCCATTTTGGTTGCCACCTGTTTGGCCTGTGCACACGTGTGCATGTGCAAAAGAGTTCTTGTTCTGCTCCGCTTGAGCATTGCCTCCTTGGTTCTTATCTGGCAGCCCCGCTCTGCTTGCTAAATAAACTCACTCCAAGGCCAGCCGGGGCCCCTTGCTAATTTGTATTGTTGCGCATGTCATTGACTGATGTGTAATTAGAACTCCTGAAGCCTGTCTCGTGCGCTAATTGGCCTGACAGGGGCCACAGCATATCCGCTTGTTAATTAGTAAACCACAATCTCCCAGGGGCTCATTGAGAGCCGCCTTAATTGTATTTCTGCTGCAACTGAGGGATAATTACCCTTCAGTACTTTGGCTGCTTTTTAATCTTCACACCGAGCGGGAGGGGAGGGGAACTTGTTGGATGTACCGTATATACAGTAGAGCAGGGGTCCCCAAACTAAGGCCCGGGAGCCGGATGCGGCCCTCCTAGGTCATTTACCTGGCCGCCGCCCTCAGTTTTATAATATAATATATTGTATATACATATAATATTGATAATAATATTATAATGCAATACAATATAACACTAATAATAATACCATATAATAATATTAATTATATATTCTATATTACATATAATATTATAATAATATTACAGTATAGTGGTATAGTTCAATATCTATATATATAAAAGAGTGATGGCATCAGGGCAGCGGACAAAACAACAAAACTACAGGCCCCCCAACCTCGAAATTTGACAACACAACCCATCATTCACGGCTCTAGGTTGATACAACAAAAAGAAAAGAAAAATAAAGTCCTAATTACAGGGAGAGGAATAATAGTTTTTATCCAATTGCTGCCAGTTTGAGGGCTAAGCTCCGCCCACTTGGTCTCCTAGCAAACTCAGTCCAGGGGACAGGCACAGTTAGGCCTCACTTAGGCCTCTTCCTCAGATTATCAGATTTGAACTGGATTATATGGCAGTGTAGACTCAAGGCCCTTCCACACAGCTATATAACCCATTTATTATCTACTTTGAACTGGATTATCTTGACTCCACACTGCCATATAATCCACTTCAGTGTGCATACTAAACATAAAGACAACCATACAACAGACATTCAATACCACCACTACCTCAACAATTTCTCACCAACACCACCAGACAACGCCACAGCAACGCGTGGCCGGGCACAGCTAGTAGTAATATATAATGCTAATATTGTGCTATGCTAATAATATAATATATTCTATGTACATATAATTTGTAAGCCACTCTGAGTCCCCTTTGGGGTGAGAAGGGTGTGATACAAATGTAGTAAATAAATGCAGTAAATAAATAAATAATAAATAAATACATTTTAGACTTAGGCTCGCCCAAAGTCTGAAATGACTTGAAGGCACACAACAACAACAACAACAACAGCCTTAATAAACGTGACTATCTCATTGGCCAGAAGCAGGACCACACTTCCCATTGAAATCCTGATAAATGTATGTTGGTTAAAATTGTTTTTATTTTTAAATATTGTATTGTTCTTTCATTGTTCTTGTTGTTGTTGTTGTTTTTGCACTACAAATCATCATCATCATCATCATTAAATTACTTTTTTTTCCATAGCTGTATGTTTAATATACAGTAGAGTCTCACTTATCCAACATAAACGGGCTGGCAGAATGTTGGATAAGCGAATATGTTGGATAATAAGGAGGCATTAAGGAAAAGCCTATTGAACATCAAATTAGGTTATTATTTTACAAATGAAGCACCAAAACATCATGTTAGACAACAAATTTGGCAGAAAAAGTAGTTCAATACGCAGTAATGCTATGTAGTAATTACTGTATTTATGAATTTAGCACCAAAATATCACGATATATTGAAAACATTGACTGCAAAAATGCGTTGGATAATCCAGAACGTTGAATAAGCGAGTGTTGGATAAGTGAGACTCTACTGTACTTCATTTTTGGCATGTCATGCTCCTTTTTGCCTCAAGTTGGCTGTGCACGCTTTATGAAAACGCTGGTTTAATTAAGTTTAATTACTTATTAATCGCCCTCCATCCAAGATGCTCTAGGCGATTTACAAGATAAAATTGTAAAGGATAAAAATACATACATACAAATATTGATAAAATTAACTTAAATTAAATTAAGATTAAAAGCTCTAGTAAAGAGCCAGGTCTTAAGTGCTAGGATAAAAGGCCCTAATTCATGCATAATAAGACATATAGAGTGTGCATCGGAATTTGTTTGTATTTTTTTTCAGGGTTGTTGTATGTCTTTCAGGCTGTGTGGCCATGTTCCAGAAGCATTCTCTCCTGACGTTTCGCCCACATCTATGGCAGGCATCTTCAGAAGTTGTGAACCTCTGAAGATGCCTGCCATAGATGTGGGCGAAACGTCAGGAGAGAATGCTTCTGGAACATGGCCACACAGCCCAAAAGACATACAACAACCCTGTGATCCCGGCCATGAAAGCCTTCGACAACATATTTTTTTTTCAAATGATAATCCGACCCCTCAACAGTCTGAAGGATTTTGGACCGGCCCTCGGCTTAAAAAGTTTGAGGACCCCTGGTTTAAGCAAAATATAGACTGGTGGGCTCAGTTACTAGCGGGCCTATTCAATCATATAAATAAGGCATGTTCTGTTCCATCAGGCTGGAAACTAAGCATTATAGTGCCAATCTTCAAGAAAGGAGACAAAGCCGACCCTAAGAATTATCGCCCAATCAGCCTGATTGACATAAGTCAACAGGCAACTTGAAGGCACTTACACACATATAGTCTCCCTGCACTCGCCTGTGCTGGCAACATACTCCAAATTTGGGGGCTCGTACTTAATAATGTTCATCACAGACAGACTTTTCCCTCTCTAATGCTGCAACCGAAGGCTGTTTTCCAGACATTGGAGAAGACTCAGGCATGAAAGCACCAGAAATCAAGCTCATGATATCACCTCCCTGCTGTCTCTCCATCTCCCATCAGCTCTCAAGCCAGCTGTTTCTGCAGGCATGGGCTCTGAATCAGGCAGCCGAGCAAAACCATGTTCGCTCTCTCTGCGGGCATCAGATGTCATGTTCAGTGAATTCTTGCAGGCATTTGAGAGAATCCCTCTGGAGCGACGATCTTCTCAAATTGAAAACATAACCCGCTTGAGAGAAAGTCAATTTTGGGGGGACGGGGTGGTGAATCATTCCAGATTAGACCCCAAGTCACCCCTTTAAGGCTGGATCTACATTGCCAAATAATGCAGTGCCTTCCACGCTGCAGATCCCGACCAAGCCTCCACCAAACACCTGTCAAAAGGTGGGAGCAAAGGAAAATACAGTAGAGTCTCACTTATCCAACACTCGCTTATCCAACGTTCTGGATTATCCAACGCATTTTTGTAATCAATGTTTTCAATATATCATGATATTTTGGTGCGAAATTCGTAAATACAGTAATTACTACGTAGCATTACTGCGTATTGAACTACTTTTTCTTCCAGATTTGTTGTATAACATGATGTTTTGGCGCTTAATTTGTAAGCCTATTAAAAATCAGATTAGGTTATGATTTTACAAATGAAGCGCCAAAACATCATGTTATACAACAAATTTGACAGAAAAGGTAGTTCAATACGCAGTAATGCTATGTAGTAATTACTGTATTTACGAATTTAGCACCAAAATATCACGATATATTGAAAACATTGACTACAAAAATGCATTGGATAATCCAGAACGTTGGATAAGCAAGTGTTGGATAAGTGAGACTCTACTGTATGTAGCAACCATAGGAGGAAGGAGAAGGACCTAACTTTTCCTTTGCAATGACCTTTTCCCACCATGAGCTCAAATATACAGTAGAGTCTCACTTATCCAACACTCACTTATCCAAGGTTCTCGATGCATACCCGGGAGACCAGTCGTTGCTATTGACATGGAACTTTGATTTACTTTGTTGCTATTGACATGGAACTTTGATTTACTTTGAATGAGTTACTATTGACATGGAACTTTGATTTACTTTGAATGATCGATTTTGAAGAAGAGTATTACAAACCTTGAGAACATTATCGAGATTATATTTGTTAAAATTGGACATTGAAATATGTACTTATCTGTACAGTTGGAATATATAAACTGATATTACAATCATAATATATGTGATTATATCACTTGAGGAAATACAGAACTATAGCTTACTTTAAAGTATATTATATACCATACTTTTTTCCTTTTTGCTATATATAATAGACATCTGTGCATATACCTGATTGATTCATGTCTGGAATTCTTCTGTTTTCAGAGTGTTGCTCCTTATTTACTGTTCTGATTTTGGAGTTTTTTAATAGTGGTTGCCAGATTTTGTTCATTTTTATGGTTTTTTCCTTTCTGTTGAAATTGTCCACATGCTTGTGGATTTCAACAACAACAACAACAAAGTGTCACATTACAGCTAGAATGCAATGATGGATAATTTCACTCCTTTTGCACTATAACATTTACCTCTTTCAATGTTCCTTTTTTTTTTTTTGCATATTTGAAAGTTACAGAATAGTGGTGGGAGACTATCCTAATATGTAAATGTTGTCCTGTGTGTTAAGGTAACAATGTGGTTCACAAAAGAAAAATGCGTTTTGTAGCAAGGCCAACGACATGTAGCATTTGGAAGCTACAAGTAACTTGTTTATTTGCTTTTGAAAAACAAGGAAATTGCATTTTCCAAGAATGGCAACTATGACGGTAACAATTGGCGAGACAGAGAAGTTGACTTGTAACAATTAAAAGTAACTTCCAAGCGCTAGCAAGGGAGGAATCAGCCACCCACCTGCACCCATTGCTTCGCAGTGTAAAATTGGCCTCTTGTTTGCACCGCTTTTCAAGGGCTGTTCAGCCACAGCATTTGCCAGACAATTACCTGTTCTGCAATTACCCTCCAACAAACATAAACTATCTTCCAACCTGTAAAACTTTTTTAAAAAATGGAAAGTGAGTTGTAAATTACTAAAGTGAGCAACTCTCTGCCTCCTGCTGTGCCTGACATCACTTGTAACCTAGGCTATAATTTGCAAGTGCAAAAGTGGTGCCATTTCTCTAAGGCATTGCCTCTTGCACTTTGCTTTCTTGAGTTCCAGAAGCCATTTCTGCAGGGATGGCTCCCTTGTATGGAAGGCCAGCTGAGAATGATGTAAAAATGTTTATTAATACATTAAAATATTTCATATTGCCTATGTGAGTTGTATATTCTATTAAAGCTCAATGTTTTGTATAATATATTAAACTAGCTGTGTCTGGCCACGTGTTGCTCTGGCGTTGTCTGGTGGTGTTGGTGAGAACTTGTTGAGGTAGTGGTGGTATTGAATGTCTGTTGTATGGTTGTCTTTATGTTTAGCATGTATTGGGTTGTTTGTGTACTGTGTAAGTGGTGAGGGTAGAGGGGGTCTATGTCCCTGTGTAGTATTGTATAGTATTTATATGTTGTCCATCTGTTGTGAATGCTTGGATTGTGTCCTGCTGCATAGCAGAAAGGGTTGGGCTGGATGGCCCTTAGGGGTCTCTCCAAACTCTTGGATTCTATGCTTCTATTATTATTATCATCATCATCTTCATCATCATTATTATGTAGAGGCTGGATGGCCATCTGTCAGGAGTGCTTGGATTGTGTCCTCCTGCATGGTAGAAGGAAGTTAATCTGGATGATCCTTAGGGGTCACTCCAAACCTTAGGATTGTATGATGATATTATTATTAGTATTAGTATTGAGAGGCTGGGTGGCCATCTGTTGGGAGTGCTTGGATTGTGTCCTGCATGGCAGAATTGGGTTGGGCTGGATGGCCTTTAGGGGTGTCTCCTAACTGTCTGATGCTATGATTCGATGTGTATTATTATTGTGCAGATATTGGATGGCCATCTGTCAGGAGTGATTGGATTGTGTCCTCCTGCATGATATAAGGAAGTTGAACTGGATGATCCTTAGGGGTATCTGCTAACCTTAGGGCAGAACTTAGCCTTGTAACTGGCAGCAATTGGATAAAAACAATTATTCCTCTCTCTCTAATTAGGACTTTATTTTTCTTTTCTTTTTGTTGTATCAACCTAGAGCCATGAATGATGGGTTGTGTTGTCAAATTTCGAGGTTGGGGGGCCTGTAGTTTTGTTGTTTTGTCCGCTGCCCTGATGCCATCACTCTTTTATATATATAGATATAGTAATATGTACGTATTACTATGTTTAACTGGCATTGCCTGGTGGTCATTGGAACCACTGCCTACCTACAGTACGTTCTAGGCATGTGCGATCCATGAAAAAAATAGTTCAATATTCACTTCAAAAGTACGTGGTGCTGGTGCTTCATTTCTAAAGTCATTTCCGAATTTTGAAGCAAAAAATTCAAAACTTTTCCAAACTTCCGAATCTTTGGATGTAACTTGTTAATGGCGGAAGCACATGCGCATGAAGGAAAACATTATTTTCCTTCAGGGCCGGGTTGTGGCGCAGCTGGCTAGTAACCAGCTGCAATAAATCACTACTGACCGAGAGGTCATGAGTTCGAAGCCCGGGTCGGGTTAAGCCCCTGACCATTACACAGCCCGACTTGCTGTTGACCTATGCAGCCCCGAAAGGCAGTTGCATCTGTCAAGTAGGGAAATTTAGGTACGCTTTATGCGGGAGGCTAATTTAACTAATTTACAACATCATAAAAACTGCCAGCAAAACACGAGGAAAGGAATGAGGAAGTACAGCCACTAGTGGATGGCAAAGCAACAGCTCCCCGTGGCCAGAATCGTGAAGCTGGAAAAAAATGTTAAATGCCTCTGTGTCTGTCTTTATTGTATGCTGTTTGTCTGTTGGCATTGAATGTTTGCCATATATGTGTTCATTGTAATCCGCCCTGAGTCCCCTTTGGGGTGAGAAGGGCAGAATATAAATACTGTAAATATAAATAAATAAATCATCAATAGGGAAAATTGAGGGCCCTCTCCCTCCCTCATTTTTTTAGGTATCCTAATGAAATTTACTACAGTGATAGAACACAAAAACCACTGTTAGCTCACCAAATCTAAAAACGTTTGACGTATCCTCAGATTTTTGGCATATTTTCAAAGTTTTTATAAAAAAAATTTAATAATAACAAAAATCTGTTATTTGTTTGGAAGTGTTATTTCCTGTTTCATTGGGTTTTCTAGGGCTGAGAGTGTGTGACCTGCCCAAGATCACCCAGTGGGTTTCCATGGCTGAGTGGGAATCAAGCCACAATCGTAGTCCAACTCTCAAACCAGTACACCAGTGGGCCGTTTTGAGACACCATGCTGACTCAAAATGGCCTGCTGTTTCTTCCTATGTGGCTTAGCCCTGTTTTAACTACCCAGGAGGGAAAACACACACCTTTCCCTCCAAGAAGCAGCCCTCCTCGCTGGGGAGAGTTTTTCTCTCCTTCTCCTCCCCTTCCCCGGCCCACCAGAAGTGCCCTCCCCACCGAGGAAGGGAAAGAGAAAAGCACTTGATTTTCCCTCCGTTTCCTTCCCCGGGAGTGCTTTTCTCTCCTTCCCCTCCCTTCCCTGGCAGAAGCGCCCTCGCCAGTATATCCGAAGGTTTTCCAAGGCCATTAAATAAATGGGCTCCAACGCTTCAAATTAGAAGGTTAATTCGGAAGGGTCAAACCACCTCGGAACCCCATTCGGAACCCAAAAAGATATGAATTTTTTTAGCATTAACGACGATTCCGACTTTTTTGCTCAACCCTAGTACGTTCTCCATTCTCCAGCTCTGCTTCGTAATGTCTCCATGGCAACACTGTGGAAATGGTTCCCTTCATATATCTGCCACCCTTTGTTTCCAGTGACATCAGAGGGCCACTTCATCTAGCAACAGCTAATATATTACCTAAAGGTAAAGGTTTTCCCCTGATGTTAAGTCCAGTCATGTCTGACTCTGGGGGTTGGTGCTCATCTCCATTTCTAAGCCAAAGAGCCGGCGTTGTCCGTAGACACCTCCAAGGTCATGTGGCTGGCATGACTGCATGGAGCGCCGTTACCTTCCCGCCGGAGCGGGACCTATTGATCTACTCACATGGGCATGTTTTCGAACTGCTAGGTTGGCAGGAGCTGGGGCTAAGAGCGGGTGCTCATTCCGCTCCCAGGATTTGAACCTGGCACCTTTCGGTCCGCAAGTTCAGCAGCTCAGCGCTTTAACGCACCTCGCCACCGGGGCTCCCTAATATATTACCTAGCAACAGCCAATCCAGTGGCATCACAGAGGGCCACTTCATCTAGTAACAGCCTTTGTGACCCAAACAGACAAACTAACCAACATATAAATACTTTGTCTTTTATATGTACGGATGCTATATTATTTGCATGTTCCATATGTTATAATATTTTGTTTCTGTCAATGAGAAATTTGAGTGTGTCTATAATAAAGCAAAAATCCAAGCTCTGTCTGACTGGATAAATCTTGTAAGTGCTGTCTTTACCCCATCCCAATAAGCTCATGCTGAAAAACTATTATTTATTTATTTATTTACAGCATTTATATTCCGCCCTTCTTTCTCACCCCGAAGGGGACTCAGGGCGGATCACATTACACATATAGGCAAAACATTCAATGCCTTTTTAACATAGAACAAAGACAAAACAAACATAGGCTCCGAGCAGGCCTCGAACTCATGACCTCCTGGTCAGAGTGATTCATTGCAGCTGGTTACAGCTGGCTTGCTCTCCAGCCTGCACCACAGCCTGAGCTTATACTCGAGCACATACAGTATTCACATATCCACAGTTTCACTTACACCCTTTTCTTGGTACCTCCGTCATTAGTCCCATTGGAAATAAAAGGGTTTGCTAGTATCCATGGTTTCACATATCCACGCAAAGTCTGGGAATGCATTCCCTTTGGATATGGGGGTCGTACTGCAGTCTAGCCCACTGCTTCTTAAACTGTGGGTCTCCAAATGCTCAGTGTTGGGAGTTACCCTGGACCGTGCTCTGACTTATGAGAACACTGCTTGACTATCAAGCAAAACGTGGCTGCTAAGAATAACATCGTACGAAAGCTGACTGGCACAACCTGTTGATCACAACCAGACACAGTGAAGACATCTGCCCTTGTGCTTTGCTACTCTGCTGCTGAATACTCATGCCCAGTGTGGAATACATCTCACCACGTTGAAACTGTTAATGTGGGATTTGTGTATTGGTAGTGTTTAAATGAAATTTGTGTCTGGCATGTATTGCATACAGGTTGCATCATCCAGAGTATGTTATAGTCTGTAAAGAGTTAATGACTGAGAAGCTGTGTTGACCTTGATGTGTGGCTGGAACCTGGGGAGTATCCAGACTCAAGTGTTACTGATTGTGTCAGTTGAGATCTTGCTCTGTTCTGAGTTTGTGTCTGCCTAGAGTGAAAGCCAAGCCTGTGTTCGTCTGCAATTCTGTTTTGTCTTATATAGTAAAACTTTGTATATACTTTTTAACATCGTTTCTGACGTCTCTTCGTTCAGCGCTCCATTGACAACATACAACTGCTGCTACGCTGCAAATTACTCTGACAGAAACAGTGGATGTGGCTCTTAATGAGACATGCCACATTATCACAGGATGTCTATGCCCCACACCACTGGAGAAATTATACTGTTTAGCCAGAATTGCACCACTTGACATCCGCTGGGAAATAGCAGCCAGGAATGAAAGGACCGAGGCAGTGACATCTCTGGTCCATACCCTTGTTCTGATATCAGCCAGCATGCCAATGCCTTAAATCAACAAATAGTTTTCTAAGACCTACAGAGATAGTTGCAGGAACACCTCAGCAAGCAAGAGTCCAAAAGTGGCAGGCTAAAACCCAGAACCTTAATCAGTGGCTGATGCTGGATGAGAGACTTCCTTCTGGGCAGACAGAAGACTGGGTGACTTGGAAGGTGCTGAACAGACTGCGCCCTGGCACCACGAGATGCAGAGCCTGCCTTAAGAAATGGGCCACAAAGTGGAGTCCACAACATGCGAGTGTGGAGGAGAGCAAAACACAGACCACTGACTACAATGCAGCCCAAGATCTTCTTACACAACACCAGAGGCACTCTAAGTGGCCAGATTCTGATCAAAAGACATTTGGTATAATGCCAAGTTGTAGTTGTTGTTGTTTTTTTTTAACTTTGTGTTTTCAAATACATTACAACTTCTACCCTCAGTTTGCTTCTGACACGATAAATAAATAAGTGTTGGGGTCCTGAAAAATTTGGCAACAGTAAATGTTTTATGAATCTCATCTAGTGGCTGTTTTATGACATTTAGAAGCATCTGTTTTGCAGTGTTTACAGTGGACTCTGAAGGAGATGCTTCAGCTGTACTTCACTAAAAGAAAAATCAGCCTGTTTCGCAAGCCTTGCAAATACGGATTTATTATCAGTACATGTTTGGTTTTTTAATACCTATTTTATTATATACTAGCTGTGCCCGGCCACGCGCTGCTGTGGTGTTGTCTGGTGGTGTTGGTGAGAAATTGTTGAGGTAGTGGTGGTATTAAATATCTGTTGTATGGTTGTCTTTATGTTTAGTATGCACACTGAAGTGGATTATATGGCAGTGTGGAGTCAAGATAATCCAGTTCAAAGCAGATAATATAGGATTCTAAATGGGTTATATAGATGTGGAAGGGCCTTGAGTCTACACTGCCATATAATTCAGTTAAAATCTGATAATCTGTGGAAGAGGCCTATGTGAGGCCTAACTCTGCCTGTCCCCTGGGCTGAGTAGGTTGTTAGGAGACCAAGTGGGCGGAGCTTAGCCTTCAAACTGGCAGCAATTGGATAAAAACTATTATCCCTCTCCCTGTAATTAGGACTTTTATCTTTCTTTTCTTTTTGCTGTATCAACCTAGAGCCGTGAATGATGGGTTGTGTTGTCAAATTTCGAGGTTGGGGGGCCTTTAGTTTTGTTGTTTTGTCCGCTGCCTTGATGCCATCACTCTTTTATATATATAGATCTATATACAATGGGTCGCGGAAAAAAAATCTTGGGCAGAAAGAGATCTCGAGTAAAAAGAGTTTAAGAAACTCTAATTTACCCCGCGATCTTATTTCGGTACAAATCCTATTTCTCATTCAGTGCAGCTCTTAGTTCTCTATAGTGGGGGACTTGAGAAAATCGAGATGAAGTTGTTGGCTTTGCTGAGAGCGTTGTCAATGACACCGAAGAGCCCGAACCTGTTCTCCCCATAGCCTTGACACTCACAGAAATATATGTTGCCATGGTTTCTCCAAAGGACAACACTTTTCTTGCCTTACCCCCCCCCCCTTCGCTCCCCCCACCCAAGTTGGCTTAACCTTGTGATGAAACTCCTTCCCTTTGGAAAGGCCACTTCTCGTAGCTATGGAAACAATTAGATGGTGCATTATTTCCCGTGGGGGAAAATGAAATATGACAGGGCAAGATCTGTCCTCTTAGGGGTTGGGTTCCCTCTGGGTCTCCTGTCTCCTGTCCAAAACTGTTTCTGTCTCAAGGGACAGATAAAGAGGTTGCCCTGCTGTCTTTGGGAAGGGCTGAAATGGACGGGAAAAGAAAACCACTTGGCTAGTTTGCACTAAATTGTAAATATGTATTTGGTGTGTTGTCGAAGGCTTTCATGGCCAGAATCACTGGGTTGCTGTGTGTTTTCCGGTGTGTATTTATTTATTTATTTATTTATTTACAGCATTTATATTCCGCCCTTCTTTCTCACCCCGAAGGGGACTCAGGGCGGATCACATTACACATATAGGCAAACATTCAATGCTTTTTAACATAGAACAAAGACAAACAAGCATAGGCTCCGAGCGGGCCTCGAACTCATGACCTCCTGGTCAGAGTGATTAATTGCAGTTAATTGCAGCTGGCTTGCTCTCCTGCCTGCGCCACAGCCCGGGCCATGTATGGCCATGCTCCAGAAGCATTCTCTCCTGACATTTCACCTACTTCTATGGCAGGCATCCTCAGAGGTTGTGAAATCTGTTGGAAACTAGGCAGGTGGGGCTGATATACAAGACATTTGAGAGCCATATATGAGAGCCATGCGTGAGTTAGGGCCTTTTACCCTAGCACTCCAGACCTGGCTCTTCACTAGAGCTTTTAATCTATGTTAATTTTATCAATATTTGTACCCTGTTTCCCTGAAAATAAGACATCCCCAGAAAATAAGACCTAGTAGAGGTTTTGCTGAATTGCTAAATAGAAGTCCTCCCCTGAAAGTAAGACCTAGCAAAGTTTTTGTTTGGTAGCATGCAGGATCGGTAAATGTACATACCATAGATTGTTGTACATGGAAATAAAGGTAGTAACAAGAAATAATAATAATATGATAATAACTTTATTCTTGTATTCCATCTCCCAGAAGGGACTCAGGGCAGCTTACACAGGAACAATCCCAATAACAACATAAATTTACATACAAACAGAAATTTAAAACAGTAATTTAAAAACAATATAGCAATAAAATATAATATAGATATTCTTGAAAGGATTCACAGTTTGGTTACACTGGTTTGTGATGACAACTACTGTACAGTAGATAATACATTTTCATTTTAAAAAAATTCAACCATAAATGTGAATTCTTCTTTGTGGAAAAATAAGACACCCCCTGAAAATAACACCTAGCGCATCTTTGGGAGCAAAAATTAGACACTGTCTTATTCTCGGGGAAACAGGGTAGGCAGGGATATACAAGACATTTGAGAGCCATATATGAGAGCCATGCGTGAGTTAGGGCCTTTTACCTTAGCACTCCAGACCTGGCTCTTCACTAGAGCTTTTAATCTATGTTAATTTTATCAATATTTGTATGTATGTATTTTTATCCTTTACAATTTTATCTTGTAAATCGCCTAGAGCAGGGGTCCCCAAACTAAGGCCCGGGGGCCGGATGCGGCCCTCCAAGTTCATTTCCCTGGCCCCTGTCCTAAACTGTAGACTTAAGGTTGACCTGTCTACCTGGTCTTTGGAGGTCTCTTTGCTCACCTATGGTCTTATGAAATCATCTAGATGGTCTTTGAAGGTCTCTTTGCTTAGCTACAGCCTTATGAGGCCACCTAGATGGCTTTTGAAGGTCATTTTCCTTACCTATGGTCCTATGAGATTGTCTAGATGGCCTTTGGAGGTCTCTTTGCTTACCTATGGTCTTATGAGATCGTTTAGATCAGGGGTCCCCAAACTAAGGCTCCCCAAGTTCAATGACCTGGCCCCTGTCCTAAACTGTAGACTTAGGGTTGACCTAAGTCTACCTGGTCTTTGGAGGTCTCTTTGCTTACCTATGGTCTTATGAAATCATCTAGATGGTCTTTGAAGGTCTCTTTGCTTAGCTACAGCCTTATGAGACCATCTAGATGGCTTTTGAAGGTCATTTTCCTTTGCTATGGTCCTATGAGATTGTCTAGATGGCCTTTGGGAGCCCCTTTCCTTACCTATGGTCTTATGAGACCATCTAGATGGTCTTTGGAGGTCTCTTTGCTTACCTATGGTCATATGAGACCATCTAGATCAGGGGTCCCCAAACTAAGGCCCCCCAAGTTCAATGACCTGGCCTCTGTCCTAAACTTTAGACTTAGGGTTGACCTAAGTCTGAAACGACTTGAAGGCACACAACAACAACAATCCTAATTTTGGACTATTTCATCCTAGTCCAGCCCCCCAACAGTCTGAGGGACTGTCAATTGGCCCTCCACTTAAAAAAGTTGAGGACCCCTGGCCTAGAGCATCTTGGATGGAGGGCGATTAATAAGTAATTAAATAATGATGATGATGATGATGATGATGATGATAATTAAGGCACTGAAGGAAAATGGTATTAAAAGGATTGGGGACCTTATGGACCCCAATGGAGAAATATTAAAGTGGGATAAAATAAAAGATAAATGTGGCCAAGGGAACTGGATAGCATGGTTAGGTCTGTCCAGTAAAGCCCAGGCCATGAAAAGAAGAGAAGCCGGTGAAACCCCCCTGGATAGAATAATTAGAAGGAAATTAGAAAAAGATAAAGGAATGACTGGGCTATGGTATGATGAACTAATTACCTTAACTTATTTATTTATTTATTTATTTATTTACAGCATTTATATTCCGCCCTTCTTTCTCACCCCGAAGGGGACTCAGGGCGGATCACATTACACATATAGGCAAACATTCAATGCCTTTTAACATAGAACAAAGACAGACAAACATAGGCTCCGAGCGGGCCTCGAACTCATGACCTCCTGGTCAGAGTGATTCATTGCAGCTGGTTGCAGCTGGCTTGCTCTCCAGCCTGCACCACAGCCCGGGCCTATTTATTTTATTTTATTTTATTTATTTCTCACATTTTTATTTAATTATTTATTTATTTATTTATTTTAATTACAGCATTTATATTCTGCCCTTCTTTCTCACCCTGAAGGGGACTCAGGGTGGATCACATTACACATATAGGCAAACATTCAATGCCTTTTAACATAGAACAAAGACAAACAAACATAGGCTCCGAGCGGGGCTCGAACTCATGACCTCCTGGTCAGAGTGATTCATTGCAGTTAATTGTAATCGGCTTGCTCTCCCGCCTGCGCCACAGCCCGGGCTTCACCCGAAGGCACTCAGGGCGGCTTACAACAGTGGCAACAATTAGATGCCCATACAAACCAATATAAAACAGCACATAAAAGAGTTAAAACTATTAAAATACATTATGAATTAAAAACTTATACTACAAAAGCAAAGGTTATAGAAAACTGGAAACAGGGAAAAAAAATTACTGAGAAACTGATCGGGTCCTGGATTGATAATATTCATAAAATTAATCATATAAGGATCAAAGAAACACAAAGGAAAATAATCTCAAAATGGTATAGAACCCCCCTACAATTAGCTCATATAACGGGAAGTACAGTAGAGTCTCACTTATCCAACACTCGCTTATCCAACGTTCTGAATTATCCAACACATTTTTGTAGTCAATGTTTTCAATACATCGTGATATTATGGTACTAAATTCGTAAATAGAGTAATTACTACGTAGCATTACTGCGTATTGAACTACTTTTTCTGTCAAATTTGTTGTCTAACATGATGTTTTGGTGCTTAATTTGGAAGATCATGACCTAATTTGATGTTTAATAGGCTTTTCCTTAATGCCTCATTATCCAACATATTCGCTTATCCAATGTTCTGCTGGCCCATTTATGTTGGATAAGTGAGACTCTACTGTAGTTTAAACTAGTCAATCCTCTGTAGATCCACTATTAAGGTGCTTTTTGAAAGCTTGACTTCTCTCTCCTTCTCCACTTTGTCCTCAGCACAGCTCCATTCCTGCCAACTGAGTTCAAAGTCCAATATTACACTTAAGTGGCTCTCTTTTGGTGCTTTTCATGTTCTCTTTCACAGTAACCATTGATTTTAGATGGATTTGTTTTTAACTCCTGTATTTCAACCGTCACCCGGCATTAACCGGGAGAATCAAGAAGTGACGTTCCTTCCCATGCCCTGAGTTTACCATGTTTCCCCGAAAATAAGGCAGTGTCTTATATTAATTTTTGCTTCCAAAGATGCTCTAGGTCTTATTTTCAGGGGATGTCGTATTTTTCCATGAAGAAGAATTCATATTCATTGTTGAACAAAAAAAATGAACATTGATTCTATACTGTACAGTAGTTGTCATCACAAACCAACATAACTAAACCAGACAAACGGTAACAAATTTCTTGTTACTACCATTATTTCCATATACAACTGGTATGTAAGCTGCCCCGATTCCCTTTGGGGAGATGGAGGCGGGGTATAAAATAAAATAATAATAATAATAATAATAATAATAATAATAATAATAATAATAATAAAGAAAATCGCACAGACAGACTACAAACAGAGGCACAACTATGTGGCCCAAATTATTCATTGGAACTTATGCCTCAAGTACCACCTCCCTGCAGCAAAGAACTGGTGGGATCACAAACCTGCAAAAGTATTGGAAAATGAGCACGCAAAGATACTGTGGGACTTCCGAATCCAGACTGACAAAGTTCTGGAACATAACACACCAGACATCACAGTTGTGGAAAAGAAAAAGGTTTGGATCATTGATGTCGCCATCCCAGGTGACAGTCGCATTGACGAAAAACAACAGGAAAAACTCAGCCGCTATCAGGACCTCAAGATTGAACTTCAAAGACTCTGGCAGAAACCAGTGCAGGTGGTCCCGGTGGTGATGGGCACATTGGGTGCTGTGCCAAAAGATCTCAGCTGGCATTTGGAAACAATAGACATTGACAAAATTACGATCTGCCAACTGCAAAAGGCCACCCGACTGGGATCTGCGCGCATCATCTGAAAATACATCACACAGTCCTAGACACTTGGGAAGTCTTCGACTTGTGATTTTGTGATATGAAATCCAGCATATCTATCTTGTTTGCTGTGTAATAATAATAATAATAATAATAATAATAATAATAATAATAATAATAATAATAATGTACATTTACCAATCCTGCATGCTATGGTGTTTTGTTTGGCGGGCGCCGGGAATGCTTCCAAACAAAAACTTACTAGGTCTTACTTTCGGGGGAGGCCTTATATTTAGCAATTCAGCAAAACTTCTACTAGGTCTTATTTTTTGGGGATGTCTTATTTTCAGGGAAACAGGGTATGCCTTTAAGGACCACTGCCTGCATTTGCTTTTTTCCCATCCCGATTCTGTTTTTGAAACGTAATCCTGCAGGCAGGGCCTGTTGCTGCTGATCTCTTAGATACCAGCCACTTTGGGAGTCTTTCTGGATAGAATGCCTTTTTCAATCCACCCCATTAAATAACATGATTCTTGCTGAAAACTGCCTTGGGGCCGCCTTCTAGCTCGGAAGATGGGACATCAGCGACTTGAAGCAATCAGTCAATCGAGATTGCAGTTGAAATGGTATGTTCTCATTACTCAGACAGACTGCTCCTTAGCTTTTTACTAAAAAATGTATTATCCACTCAGCTGAACTGCCAGAGATCCCTTTTCCTTCTTCTCTGCCAGCTGTATTTGGTGACTTAATATGCTTTCAGGTGGAGTCCAAATGGTACCATTATGGCCCAAGAGAGTTTTAGATTTTGGAGCTTATTGGGAAGGGCGCTTTTTGTTTTGTCGAAGGCTTTCATGGCCGGGATCACAGGGTTGTTGTATGTCTTTTGGGCTGTGTGGACATGTTCCAGGAGTATTCTCTCCTGATGTTTCACCCACGTCTATGGCAGGCATCCTCAGAGGTTGTGAGGTATGGAGAAACTAAGTAAGGAAAGGAAAGAATATATATATCTGTGGAGAGTCCAGGGTGTGGCAAGAGTCCTTTGTCACTGGGAAGCCAGCATTAATGTTTCAGTTAATCACCCTAATTAGCATTGGAAAGGTTTTGTCTCTTGCCTGGGGGCGTCCTTTGTTCAGTCATTAGCTGTCCTCTGCCCTCAGAGTGTTGGTTCCCATCTACTGTTTTGATTTTAGAGCCAGATTTTGTTTATTTTCATGGTTTCCTCCTTTCTGTTGAAGTTGTCCACATGCTTGTGGATTTCAATGGCTTCTCTGTGTAGTCTGACATGATAGTTGTTGGAGTGGTTGAGCATTTCTCTGTTCTCAAATAATATACAGTAGGGTCTCACTTATCCAAGCTAAACGGGCTGGCAGAAGCTTGGATAAGCGAATATCTTGTTGTGGGGAGTTTAGTTGAGTTGTTTTGTCCGGTGCCGTGATTCCATTACCCTTTTATATATATAGATAAAACACTTACACAACCTGATCCTATGTTTTTGTAATAGAACCAATCAGGAAACGACATTTATAACCCAAGAATAAAAATCTTGTTACATAGCGTAATACTGTATATACTGTATATACTCGAGTATAAGCCAACCCGAATATAAGCCGAGGCAACTAATTTTACCACAAAAAACCTGGGAAAACATTGACTCCAGTATAAGCCGAGAGTGGTAAATTTCAGAAATAAAAACAGATACCAATAAAATCACATTAATTGAGGCATCAGTAGGTTAAATGTTTTTGAATACAGTATTTACATAAAGCTCAAATTTAAGATAAGACTGTCCAACTCTGATCCAATCATTATTCTCATTTTCTTCAATGTAAATGTGCTTATGTATCCTTTTAATAATAATAGAGTAAAATGGTACATGTAATAATAATAATAATAATAATAATAATAATAATAATAATAATAATAATAATAAAAAATACAGGGAAATAATACATGTAATAATAATAATAAATAATATAGGAAAATAATACATGTAGTAATAAATAGAGTAACATAATAAATATAATACAGTAGTGTCTCACTTATCCAAGCTAAACGGGATGGCAGTACCTTGGATAAGCGAATATCTTGGATAATAAGGAGGGATTAAGGAAAAGCCTATTAAACATCAAATTAGGTTATGATTTTACAAATTAAGCACCAAAACATCATGCTATACAACACATTTGACAGAAAAAGTAGTTCAATATGCAGTAATGTTATGTTGTAATTACTGTATTTATGAATTTAGCACCAAAATATCACGATATATTGAAAAAATTGACTACAAAAAAGGCTTGGATAATCCAGAAGCTTGGATAAGCGAGGCTTGGATAAGTGAGGCTCTACTGTACTGTGTCCAGGCCGGTTCCTCAAGTGCTCTGCTATGGCTGATTTCTCTGGTTGAATTAGTCTGCAGTGCCTTTCATGTTCTTTGACTCTTGTTTGGGCAATGCTGCGTTTGGTGGTCCCTCTGTAGACTTGTCCACAGCTGCATGGGATCCGGTGGAATTTCAAGCATAATCGGCATTTCACAAGAATGCATGGGTCACATTATTGCTTTGCTTGGCTATTGGAAGATCAGTGCACGATGGGCACCCAGGATGTTGACGCCTAAAATGAAAGCGCACAGACTTGAAATTTGCCAGGAACTCCTCTCACGTTATGAGAATGAAGGTGACGCTTTTCTCTTTTGGGGTGACACCTTCTGCTGTCAAGAATTCAATGACTGCACGTTGCTTAATTCGCATTGAGCGACCGTCTGTGCAGGGTTCCATACTTCACACTTTAACAACACAACCGTTCAATGCTAAGGCTTCCCGCCAAATGGAACTGCAGAGGAGAGTCTACTGAACAAGCCAGGACCTGCCGCAGACCAGGACTGCCATCTGTTGAGGAGTTACGAAGGTGGAGGCATTACTTTTCATTCAATCTTCGTATTTGAGATGTAACCAGAATGTGGACCACTGTGGTCAAGTCTAACTTCCCAAGGTACGGGTGCAGCTGGAGCACAAGTTTGAATTGTGCAAATGCTCCCCTGGCCACCGCAAAAACCTGGGGTTTTTATTTTTATAAATAATTTATTTATTTACAGTATTTATATTCCGCCCTTCTTTCTCACCCCGAAGGGGACTCAGGGCAGACCACATTTTATACATATAGAGCAAACATTCAATGCCCATATACACATAGAACCGAGACAGAGACAGACACAGAGGCAATTTAACCTTCTCCTGAGGGGATGTTCAATTCCGGCCACAGGGGGGAGCAGTTGCTTCATCATCCACTGTGATGTCATTTCCTCACTTCCTCATTCCAACGTCATAAATTAGTTAAATTTGCCTCCCCACTTTATAAGTGGTACCTTATTTCCTACTTGATAGATGCAACTATCTTTCGGGTTGCTAGGTCAACAACGAGCAGGGGCTATTTTTTTTTTTTTTAATTGACAGGTGCTCACCCCGCCATGGGCTGGCCTCGAACTCATGACCTCATGGTCAGAGTGATTTATTGCAGCAGGCTGATCACCAGCCTGCGCCACAGCCCGGCCCCAGATAACTATCCCAGAAACTGCATAGACAAAGTTTCAAAATGATGTATGTTGCACTTTGAAACATCTTTTAAAAACCTGTAATTTGCTCTAGGTTCTACCCATTACCTTTACTGTGACTGCAAAATCTGATAATCCATTTTTTTTTCATCCAACAAATATATGGATAACTCCAGCAAGGGAAAAAATTCTCATCTCCGAGTGACAACAGAAATAATATATTCTGCATAAAGAGAGCCATTTTTATGTTTTCTGTGCTAAACAACCGCATGTAATCTTTGTGCAGAATGAGCCCTGAATTGCAAATAGGCTTCCAAAGCATTGTGGCTTTTGAAGATTTTCTTGCAGTGGGTTTGAAAATTGCTTAAATAACTTGTTGCTTTTTTTGAGAAGCAATTTACAAAGAATCCCATCTCTTGTGACATTGGACCTTCTTAGCACGGCATGTCATCCCGTTTAATTGTAAAAGATCTCTCAGAGATCCCATCAGACTCAGCATTTGTTGCAGCCTTTCTTCCATTTTGTCTCATGTTCTAAACCGTGACATGAACGAGTGCAGTCCCCACACACTCCGCATTCTTTCTTTTTCTTTTTAACTCAGTGGAAACTTTGAAATTGCTGAGGTCCAAATCATTGCGTTACTTGAGAGGTGGGATTTCAAAACTCTGTAGGCACACGGCACCCAAATCCCACAGTGTGTACTATATATACTCGAGTATAAGCCTAGTTTTTCAGCCCTTCAATGTGAAAGTCAATGTTTTCCCAGTTTTTTTTTTGTGGTAAAATTAGGTGCCTCGGATTATATTCGGGTCGGCTTATACTCAAGTATATAAGGTACATTTTTCCCTTGTGTAGTTCTTTCTTTAATTTCCAATTATGGAACCTTTATTACAACATCTTTATTAATGACTTAGACGAATGGTTAGAAGGCACGATCATCAAGTTTGCAGACGACACCAAACTGGGAGGGATAGCCAACACTCCAGAAGACAGGAGCAGAATTCAAAACGATCTTGACAGACTAGAGAGATGGGCCGAAACTAACAAAATGAAGTTCAACAGGGACAAATGCAAGATACTTCACTTCGGCAGAAAAAATGGAAATCAAAGATACAGAATGGGGGACAATGCCTGGCTTGACAGCAGTACATGTGAAAAAGATCTCAGAGTCCTCGTGGACAACAAGTTAAACATGAGCCAACAATGTGATGCGGCTGCTAAAAAAGCCAATGGGATTCTGTCCTGCATCAAGAGGGGAATAGCGTCTAGATCCAGGGAAGTCCTGCTCCCCTCTATTCTGCCTTGGTCAGACCACACCTGGAATCACACTGTGTCCAGTTTTGGGCACCGCAGTTGAAGGGAGATGTTGACAAGCTGGAAAGCGTCCAGAGGAGGGCGACTAAAATGATTAAGGGTCTGGAGAACAAGCCCTATGAGGAGCGGCTTAAAGAACTACGCATGTTTAGCCTGCAGAAGAGAAGGCTGAGAGGAGACATGAGAGCCATGTACAAATACATGAAGGGGAGTCATAGGGAGGAGGGAGCAAGCTTGTTTTTTGCTGCCCTGCAGACTAGGACACAAGGGAACAATGGCTTCAAACTACAGGAAAGGAGATTCCACCTGAACATCAGGAAGAACTTCCTCACTGTGAGAGCTGTGGAACTCTCTGCCCCAGAGTGTGGTAGAGGCTCCTTCTTTGGTGGCTTTGAAGCAGAGGCTGGATGGCCATCTGTCGGGAGTGCTTTGAATGCGATTTCCTGCTTCTTAGCGGGGGGTTGGACTGGATGACCCATGAGGTCTCTTCCAACTCTACTATTCTATGATTCTATTTTTCTAGGATGCAAGCAGGATGGCAAAGAAACAAACCACAGAGAAGAGTGAACACCTCATGCTTCCAACAGCAATTCAGAAAGTCAAGCTGGTGTGAAGATGTAATTGTGCCTGGAGCTGAGAGAGAAGGAGAACGAACTGCGGAAAGAGAGAGACAGAGAGAGGAGAGAACAGTGCCATAGCAACAGGTGCTTCTCACGTAATGGAGTCCCTTCTCATTCGGGCTTTTTGGCAATGGCTGTCCTTGTTTACGCAATCATAAATAATCCATTTTTTTTCATTTACACACATGAATGCGACAGGCCTGGCCTCCCAGCTTCAGGCTCCATCTGTCTGGAGCAAAGGGAGGTTGCGGAGGAAGAGGAAGGTGAAAAAGCCTGGGCGCAGAGTGATAACGGAGTCAAATATTTGCTAAACCGTTCTGAAGGTAAGGCCAGATGGTCAGGTTGTTTAAGGAGGGCAGGGAAATGGAAGCAAGGAAGCCTGCGGGGTGGAGGAAAGGTGCTAGTCCACACTCGCTTTTCTCAAACAAAGGCATAAGCGTGTGTCCAGATGGTAAAAGTGATTATAGGGAGGAAGAACATACAAACTTGGTGTGACTGCAGCAGCCTGCTTTTGCCTGTGCTTGCTGGGAAAGGCAACATTATCCCGTCTCTTGCATTTTCTCCCTCCTGAGTCAACTGAGCGCAAACTACCAATTGTACTCTGAATTCAATTCACAGCAATGGAAGTAAACTTGGGAAGAAGGAGGGAAGTGGGAGAGAAAAAAGAAACAGATATTTTGAAAGCAGCTGGACAACTGGAAAGACGTGGTGAACAAAGATTGTCCCTGCCAACTGCTATGGTAGCATCCTGCCAAAACCCGAGGCTTGGTGAGATGCTAGAGCTAACTGATGGTACATTCTAAGTATCCCTACCTAAATGGCAAATCCCAGTTATTATTATTTTATTGTATGACACAGCAAACAAGATAGATATGCTGGATTTCGTTTCACAAAATCACAAGTCGAACACTTCCCAAGTGTCTAGGACTGTGTGATGTATTTTCGGATGATACGCGCAGATCCCAGTAAGGTGGCCTTTTGCAGTTGGCAGATTGTAATTTTGTCAATGTCTATTGTTTCCAAATGCCGGCTGAGATCTTTTGGCACGGCACCCAGTGTGCCCATCACCACCGGGACCACCTGCACTGGTTTCTGCCAGAGTCTTTGAAGTTCAAGCTTGAGGTCCTGATAGCGGCTGAGTTTTTCCTGTTGTTTTTCGTCAATGCGACTGTCACCTGGGATGACGACATCAATGATCCAAACCTTTTTCTTTTCCACAACCGTAATGTCTGGTGTGTTGTGTTCCAGAACTTTGTCAGTCTGGATTCGGAAGTCCCACAGTATCTTTGCGTGCTCATTTTCCAATACTTTTGCAGGTTTGTGATCCCACCAGTTCTTTTCTGCTGGGAGGTGGTACTTGAGGCATAAGTGCCAATGAATCATTTGGGCCACATAGTTGTGCCTCTGTTTGTAGTCTGTCTACAAAAATGCGTTGGATAATCCAGAATGTTGGATAAGTGAGACTCTACTGTAATAATAAATAGAGCAAAATAATAAATGCAATAATAATAATAATAATAATAATAATAAGATCAGAGTGAAATAATACATGTATTAATAATAATAGTAATAAAAATAGAGTAACATAAATGTAATAGTAGCAACAATAATAGAGAAAAATAATAAATGTACCACATATAATCAAATATAAGCTGACCCAAATATAAGCCAACCAGGACCCTCACCCGAGTATAAGCTGAAGGGGGATTTTTCAGTCTTAAAAAAAGGGCTGAAAAACTAGGCTTATACTTGAGTATATACAGTATATAGGAGGAGCCTCGGTGGCAAAGTGCGTTAAAGCACTGAGCTGCAGATCAAAAGGTCCCAGGTTCAAGCCCCGGGAGTGGTGTGAGCGCCCGCTGTTAGCTTCAGCTCCTGCCAACCCAGCAGTTCGAAAACATGGAAATGTGAGTAGATCAATAGGTACTGCTCCGGTGGGAAGGTAACGGCGCTCCATGTAGTCATGCCGGCCACATGACCTTGGAGGTGTCTACGGACAATGCTGGCTCTTCGGCTTAGAAATGGAGATGAGCACCAACCCCCAGAGTCAGACATGACTGGACTTACTGTCAGGGGAAACCTTTACCTTTTATACAGTATATATATCAAATTGTGAAGTTTTGTTTCCAAAAGCCAGCAAATTCCCTCCTCCCCCCTCAAATTGAAAAATGAGTTATAGGTGCCAGCACCTTGTTGGCTAAGAGTAGAATACTATGTACAGAACAAAGCTATCAAAATCTTTCCACCCACTTCAGTGCAGGGGTTGGAAAATTACATTTTATGGCAAAATATTGCATATCCTCAGTGCATTTGATTTTCATTCCTGTACATTTTGTTCAAATGGATTCGGTGCCTTTTGGAAACAAGCTCCCAGCCAAATAAGAATACATCTCAGTGAGTTTTGTGGGCATGCAATAGCGCAATTATTATTTTTAAGGTATGGATCTGTATTTTTTTAATATATATATAATGTTTATTTATTTCCATTCATTCAAATATATATACACTAGCTGTGCCCGGCCACTTTTTAGTGTTTTTTATTATTTTTATTGGGTTGCTAGGAGACCAAGTTGGAGGAGCTTAGCCTTCTAACTGGCAGCAATCGGATAAAAGCAATTATTCCTCTCTCTCTAATTAGGACTCTATTTTTCTTTTCTTTTTGTTGTATCAACCTAGAGGCGTGGATGATGGGTTGTGTTGTCAAATTTCGAGGTTGGGGGGGCCTGTAGTTTTGTTGTTTTGTGGGTCGCCATGATGCCATCACTCTTTTATATATATAGATTGCAGGTGTTTGTTGCATACAGTGCCATACTTTCATCTATTATTTTTTCATAATCATTTCTCAGACAATATATTTTCAATAAGGGGTCACAGGCTTCTATTTGTATAGTACATATAAAAATATTATACGTTCCAAATTTATATCCGTTTCCTCCTTGCCTTCAGTCTATTAGCTTCCTCTATGTACATTTTTAGATTAATTTTACATTGAAATATTGGATCATTGGTTGCCATTCATTAACAAAGTGGATGATTGCTAATTGGGATTAACAAAGTTTTCTAAAGGTTCTCCTCTTAAGTGCATCGTTATTTTGTCCATCATCAGCAACTCTATAATATACTAGCTGTGCCCAGCCACGCGTTGCTGTGGCAAAGTGGTGGTGGTATTGGTTGAAAATTGTTGTGTAAATTTTATTTGATGTTATTTGCAATTTTTTATTAATTTTATTGTAAGTTATATTTTTATTTATTATATTTTTTATTTTCTTGTATGATTTTTAGTTATTTTCTGTTATTATAGTATTTTATTGTATTAATTTTAGTGTTTTTTATTATTTTTTATTGGGTTGCTAGGAGACCAAGTTGGAGGAGCTTAGCCTTTTAACTGGCAGCAATTGGATAAAAGCAATTATTCCTCTCTCTCTAATTAGGACTTTATTTTTCTTTTCTTTTTGTTGTATCAACCTAGAGGCATGGATGATGGGTTGTGTTGTCAAATTTCGAGGTTGGGGGGCCTGTCGTTTTGTTGTTTTGTGGGTCGCCGTGATGCCATCACTCTTTTATATATATATAGATTGTTCCAGTTCTGCTAAGGGAGGGACCTCTGAGGTTTGATCTGGATTTTTTTAAATATGTACAGAGCTGGGATGGGTGGGATTTGGATAAGAGAACCAGAGAGATTGCAAAGACAGAGAGAACTACAAAGACTTCCTTCCAAGCAGTTTGGGTCTGTCATTGTGAGAGGAGCTGTCCAAGACTCTGGTGCTGAAAGTTATCTGTGGAAAGAAATCTCAAGTTGCGGGGAACTGTCCACAATTTCAGTGCTAGCTGCACCCTTCCTGCACACATCTCTGGCCCTGGGTGGCTACCTTTCCAACAATCTTGACTCAGGCCTCTTCTACGCTGCCATATAATCCCAATTAGCAATCATCCACATTTTCTGCTTTGAACTGGATTATATGAGTCTGTACTATCATATAATCCAGTTCAAAGCAGATAATCTGGATTTTATATAAGCAGTGTAGAAGGGGTCTCAATTAGACATATTCAGCATTTGCCTCCAAATACAGTAGAGTCTCACTTATAATAATAATAATAATAATAATAATAATAATAATAATATAATTTAATAATAATAATAATAAAATACATCACACAGTCCTAGACACTTGGGAAGTGTTCGATTTGTGATTTTGTGATATGAAATCCAGCATATCTATCTTGCTTGCTGTGTCATCTATATATATAAATGAGTGATGGCATCACGGCGACCCACAAAACAACAAAACTACAGGCCCCCCAACCTCGAAATTTGACAACACAACCCATCATCCATGCCTCTAGGTTGATACAACAAAAAGAAAAGAAAAATAAAGTCCTACTTAGAGGGAGAGCAATAATTGTTTTTATCCAATTGCTGCCACTTAGAAGGCTAAGCTCCGCCCACTTGGTCTCCTAGCAACCCACTCAGCCCAGTGTTAATAAAAGAATAAAAATAAAATAAATACAAATAATACAATAAAAATAATTAAAAACACTAAAAAAATTAATACAATAAAATACTATAACAAAATAACTAAAAATAATACAACAAAATAATAAAATATAATAAATAAAAAAGATAAGTTACAATAAAATTAATTTAAAAAATACAAATAATGTCAAATAAAAATTCCACAACAACTTTTAACCAATACCACCGCCACTTTGCCACAGCAACGCGTGGCTGGGCACAGCTAGTAATAAAATAATAATAATACTTTATTTTTGTACCCCGCCACCATCTCCCCAGAGGGACTCGGGGCGGCTTACAGATATAAAACCAGCATACAGTATACAGCATACAGTAATAACAAATACAAAAACACACAAATAAATTTAAAAGGCATTTTAAAAAATCACAATCATTATAAAACACATAAAAAACACAGCAATAAAAACATAAAATGAGCTGGGCAAAGTGCACTGAGTGGAACTTGTGGAACATAACTTTTGGAACAACACTGAGTGGAACATAAACGGGCCGGCAGACAGTTGGATAAGTGAAAATGTTGGATAATAAGCAGGGATTAAGGAAAAGCCTATTAAACATCAAATTCTGATTAAACATCAATTATGATTTTACAAATTAAGCACCAAACCATCATGTTTTACAACAAATTGACAGAAAAAGCAGTTCACTACACAGTAACGTTATGTAGTACATTAGAGTCTCATTTATCCAATGTTCTGGATTATCCAACACATTTTTTTAGTCAATGATTTCAAACCATCGTGATATTTTGGTGCTAAATTCATAAATACAGTAATTACTACATAGCATTACTGCATATGCAGTGTAGGCTCATACCCTGTTTCCCCGAAAATAAGACAGTGTCTTATATTAATTTTTGCTCCCAAAGAAGTGCTAGGTCTTATTTTCAGGGGATGTCTTATTTTTTCATGAAGAAGAATTCACATTTATTGTTGAACAAAAAAAATGAACATTACAAGCTAACATAACCAGACAAACTGTGAAACCTATCAAGAATTTCTTGTTACTGCCACTATTCCATATACAACAATCTATGGTACATGGAGGGCCACAGGAAACAGCTTGTGGGGTTTGCAGATTGCCCATCTCACACATACACTTAGCATTCAGGTGGATGGTCAGAGCACTCTTTTAAGGTCAATGGAAAGTGGGTTTTGCACTACAAGTCCCATCAGGCCTTTGCTATGGAATGGTGGGCGTTGCAGGCCAGCAATGTCTACAGCAGAATGCATGCAAAGAATGGCTTCCTCTGGATCAAGATGAGCCACATATGGAGTAAATGCTTTGGAGGCGTCATGGCTTAGGAAGAAAGAAAAAGCATTCACTCCATATGTGGCTCATTTTGACCCAGAGGAAGCCATTCTTTGCATTCATTCTGCTGTAGACATTGCTGGCCTGCAACTCCCACCATTCCATAGCTAAGGCCTGATGGGACCTGTAGTGCAAAACCCACTTCCAAAAAGTAGAAATAATAATAATAGACCTTTCTTGAAAAATGTACCTGGTTCTCAAACACTATCTGGCACACATCCAGTGAGGAAGGAGGCAGGAAAGGCAGCCACGTGGAAGGTGAGGAGGTGGGAAAATGAGAAGGCAGGAAGAGTGCATGCCTGGCGAAAGGGAAAGAGAAAGGCAGGAGAAAAGGATCTCATGCACACAGCTTAAGGAGAAGCTGCTTCTCTCGCTTTTTCCTTCCCTCTCTTGAGCGAGTGCCGGCCAAAGAGGGAAGCAAGGGAAGGGAGAGGGGAAAGCATGAGCGACGCTTTCACACAGCACCAGCCGAGGAAGGAGAAAGGAGCCCCGGCGGCAGCGGCAGCGGCTCCCTGCTAGGTCTTATTTTCGGGGGAGGTCTTATATTTGGCAATTCCCCCAAACCTGTACTAGGTCTTATTTTATGGGGATGTCTTATTTTCGGGGAAACACGGTATAATCCATAATAATAATAATGCACTATTATAATTGTATATTTATATTACATGCAATATTACTAATAATATTGCAATGTAGTCGTAAAGTACAATATAATAATATATAATGTTTATATAGTGCGTATAATATCCTATACTAATACAGTAGAGTCTCACTTATCCAACGTTCTGGATTATCCAATGCATTTTTGTAGTCAATGTTTTCAATATATCATGATATTTTGGTGCTAAATTCGTAAATACAGTAATTACTACATAGCATTACTGCATATTGAACTACTTTTTCTGTCAAATCTGTTGTATAACATGATGTTTTGGTGCTTAATTTGTAAAATTATAACTTAATTTGATGTTTAATAGGCTTTTCCTTAATCCCTCCTTATTATCCAACATATTCACTTATCCAACATTCTGCCGACCCATTTATGTTGGATAAGTGAGACTCTAATGTAATTACTGTATTTATGAATTTAGCATCAAAACATTGCAATGTATTGACAACATTGACTATCCAGAAGCTTGGATAAGCGAGGCTTGGATAAGTGAGACACTTATGTACTAATGCAGAATAATAATAATAATAATAATAATAATAATAATAATAATAATAATAATAATCTTATGCCTCAAGTACCACCTCCCAGCAGAAAAGAACTGGTGGGATCACAAACCTGCAAAAGTATTGGAAAAAGAGCACGCAAAGATACTGTGGGACTTCCGAATCCAGACTGACAAAGTTCTGGAACACAACACACCAGACATCACAGTTGTAGAAAAGAACAAGGTTTGGATCATTGATGTTGCCATCCCAGGTGACAGTCACATTGACGAAAAACAACAGGAAAAACTCAGCCGCTATCAGGACCTCAAGATTGAACTTCAAAGACTCTGGCAGAAACTAGTGCAGGTGGTCCCGGTGGTGATGGGCACACTGGGTGCCGTGCCAAAAGATCTCAGCCGGCATTTGGAAACAATAGACATTGACAAAATCACGATCTGCCAACTGCAAAAGGCCACCCTACTGGGATCTGCGCGCATCATCCGAAAATACATCACACAGTCCTAGACACTTGGGAAGTGTTCGACTTGTGATTTTGTGATATGAAATCCAGCATATCTATCTTGTTTGCTGTGTCATAATAAAATCATAATCATAATCATAATCATCATCATCATCATCATCATCATCATCATCATCACACAGTCCTAGACACTTGGGAAGTGTTCGACTTGTGATTTTGTGATATGATATCCAGCATATCTATCTTGTTTGCTGTGTCATACAATAATAATAATAATAATAATAATAATAATAATAATAATAATAATAATAATAAACATCACACAGTCCTAGGCACTTGGGAAGTGTTCCACTTGTGATTTTGTGATATGAAATCCAGCATATCTATCTTGTTTGCTGTGTCATAATAAAATAATAATAATAATAACTTATAACTTGAATTCTAGTCCAGGAAAACTCCATTAGCCACTGCAAAGCAAACTCCTCTCCACCTGAGCCAGAAAACACATAGGAACAGAAGACAAAAATACGAAGGATCAGCTTTCCAACTTTCTCCAGCATTCAAACCTTCCTTGGAGACATCTGCTCATCTGTTTGGGTGTGCTACACTGACAGAGGAAATCATCCCCAAGGCTTTGTTCCTTATTCTAAAACTTGCCACCTTTCAAAAGGGTCTAGGGCCCTGTGGTTTGTGAGCACGAACAGGAGTCTGTGTTCCATGAGCAATAGCCGGTTTCAGTGTGATCAGAGGGAAACGGCGCGTCTCTCTGGTTGTCATTAGGGAAAGAAAAGATTGCCGTGTTGGCTCTAATTTCTATGTAATGCCGAAATCAAAAGCTTGGGCTGGAATCCTCGTCTGCAGCAAACCATTTAACAAACAGCAATCAGGTAATTGGGGATGACAGTGACATCCAATGAAGCTCCTTTGTTCACTCCCAGGGCGCGATTGTTCTCCAATTCAATTTGCACTACAGAGAATTCAAAAGAAACCATTTCTCTCCCCTTATGAAGAGAGGAGAGAAAGCCCCAAGGAAAGGGGGAAATGGAGGGAGGGAGAGCCTCAAATATTAGATTAAAGCCCAATAACACAATCAAGAGCTAGCCGAATCCTATTATTAGCATTCAACAGGTTCTACCAAAGGGCAACTGGTCCCTTTTTTGCAAAGAGAGATGGAGAGGAGATCTCCATTAACAGCTTGAAGCCCAGGAGAGGAGAGAAGGAAATGTAATGCACGGAGAAAGGGAGGAAGAAATAACAAAAAATAAAGGGTTGAAAGGAGGAAGACATCCAACAGCAAGCGGGAGATAAAAGCCACTTTGGCTAGGCTACCATTAATACCACGGGCAGTGTATTCTGCACACAAAGTCAAAGTAGCTGCAACAGGTGGTGGGAAATCTGGATGAATCCTTGGAAGAGAAGAGCAGCAGATACGGAGAAGAGAGGAAGGAAATCAGGGCGGAATATCAAACAAGGGACCAAGCTGCCTCTGAGGACTCGGTTATTGTTATTTCTACCTTGATTCACATCTTGCTGGGAAGTGAGGGCAGCTAACAATCCCACACTTTAGTACAAGTTTTAAAAGAGCGATACAAAAGTTTAAAAAACAACCAAATAGTACAGTGTGGTAAAAACAGATTAAAAAGGTAAATGTTTTCCCCTGACGTTTAGTCCAGTCGTGATCCACTCCGGGGTTTGGTGCTCATCTCCATTTCTAAGCCGAAGAGCCGGCGTTGTCTGTAGACACCCCCAAGGTCATGTGGCTGGCATGACTGCATGGAGCGCCGTTACCTTTCCGCCAGAGCAGTACCTATTCATCTACTCTCATTTGCATGTTTTTGAACTGGGGCTAACAGTGGGGGCTCTCTCCGCTCCCTCAATTCACACCTGCGACCTTTTAGTAATGATAGTAATAATAATGACTTTGGTAATACACACTGCTTCACTTCCTTCTCAGTGTGGAAGAGGCCTAAGTGAGGCCTAACTCTGCCTGTCCCCTGGGCTGAGTGGGTTGCTAGGAGACCATTCTAGCTCATTCCGCTCCCGGGATTTGAACCTGGGACCTTTTGGTCCGCAAGTTCAGCAGCTCAGTGCTTTAACACACTGTGCCACCAGGGGATTAAACAGATTAAAATATAATAAATACACTTAAGACTCACTTTCATGGTCAGGCAGGGGAAGAAACCAATAATAATAATAATAATAATAATAATAATAATAATAATAATAATAATAATAATACATCACACAGTCCTAGACACTTGGGAAGTGTTCGACTTGTGATTTTGTGATATGAAATCCAGCATATCTATCTTGTTTGCTGTGTCATAATAAAATAATAATAATAATAATAACAACTTTATTTTTATACCCCACCCCATCTCCCCGGAGGGACTCGGAGCAGCTTACATGGGGCCATGCCCGACACAACAATACAATAAGACAATAAAACAAATTTTGCATCAATAAAACATCAACATCAATAAAACAGTCACATGCATTTCTCTTCAGTTAAGTTAGGCGCTTGATTTTAGAGCTGAAGAGTGAGGATGGCAAGGAGGCTTTTCCATCCGAGTGGGCTTCACCAAGAGAGATGTAAGAAATATGTTGTCGAAGGCTTTCATGGCCGGAATCACTGGGTTGCTGTGAGTTTTCCGGGCTATCCGGCCATGTTCCAGAAGCATTCTCTCCTGACGTTTTGCCCATATCTATGGCAGGCATCCTCGGAGGTTGTGAGGTCTTTTGGATACTAGAAAAGTTGGGTTGGTTTATGTATCTGTGGAATGATGTCCGGAATGGGAGAAAGAACTCTTTTCTGTTGGAGGCAGGTGTGAATGTTGCAATTGACCGCCTTAATTAGCACTGAATATATATAAATAAACCCCACTTGACTCATTTCCAACAGTTCACAACCTCTGAGGATGCCATAGGTGCAGGCGAAACGTCAGGAGAGAATGCTTCTGGAACACAGCCGTACAGCCTGGAAAACTCACAGCACCCTGATGTAATAAATTTTTACAATGGCAAGAAGAGCCACTTCAGATTATTACAATTGTTGTTGCTGTTATTATTATTATTAATGTATTTCTATCTCGCCTTTCTCCCCATCGGGATTCACGGTGGGTCCACCTGGTCTGGCATCCTGTTGCCAAGCGAAGAAGACAGTCGGGCATTTCTATGGGCCTTTCAACAAAGAGAGCACCGAGGGAGGCTCCTGGCACTGAATCAAATCCCACATTATCTGCTTTGAAGTGGAATATATGGCAGTGTGGACTCAGACAACCCAGTTCAAAGCAGATCTTGTGGGATTTCCTGCCTTGAGATTCTGGGTTATATGGCAATGTGGAAAGGCAGGGTTGCGGATGGAGAATAAATAGGAAACCATTCAGAAATGGGACAGAAGGGTCTCTCGCAATAATATTTGCACCTCACTGGACACGACAGGTTTTGGTTTTAAGCTGCCAAGATGCAAGGCAGCCTTGTGCCTTCCAGAGGCGCTGGGCTACAATGAACCCCATCGTCCCCAACTTGTTGATATTTTATACTGGCTTTTTACTGGTTATATTTTGCAAGCTCTGTTTTATACTCCATGCATCCTGCTTTTAACTGTGAAATTTAACAGTGTTTCTATAGATGCTTGAAGTGCATTAAAGCGCTGAGCTGCAGACCGAAAGGTCCCAGGTTCAAATCCCGGGAGCGGAGTGAGCGCCCGCTGTTAGCTCCAGCTTCTGCGAACCTAGCAGTTCGAAAACATGCCAATGTGAGTAGATTCCAGCGGGAAGGTAACGGCGCTCCATGTAGTCATGCCAGTGGCCACATGACTTTGGAGGTGTCTACGGACAACACCGGCTCTTCGGCTTAGAAATGGAGATGAGCACCAACCCCCAGAGTCGGACACGACTGGACTTAATGTCAGGGGAAACCTTTACTTTTACCTATAGATGCTTGGTTGATATGGTTACTTATGTTTTTCAAATGACTGATCTTATATCAGTGATGGCCAACTTAAGACACGCGTGTCAGCACTGACACGCCTAGCCATTTTTGCTGACACGCTGCTGCCTGCAGATTGATTGGACGACTATGTCTTTTGTGGCCAAATTTGGTGTGATTTGGTCCAGTGGTTTTGTTGTTATTCCATGGGAATTATGCACATTATATATATATATATATATATATATATATATATATATATATATATAATATTCATTCTATTATTATTCTCTTATTATGGTAGTATATTATCATATTATTACCATTATATTATTATTATATTATTCATTATTCATGACTACATTGAAACTAGAATAGAGAGAAATCAGCATGGAAACTGCAAGAGGTACATTGATTGTTGTACATTGAAATAATGGTCGTAAATAGTTTTTGATTTATTAAATACAGTTATATATTACAATTATACATTTTTGTTATTTAAACTATACATATTGCGAAATTATGGTGTTTTTTTTTCCTCAAAGTGACACACCACCCAAGTCATGCTAGGTTTTTTGGTGAATTTTGACACACCAAGCGCAAAAGCTTGCCCATCATTGCCTTATATAGAGTAGAGTCTCACCTATCCAACACTCACTTATCCAACGTTCTGGATTATCCAACACATTTTTGTAGTCAATGTTTTCAATACATTGTGATATTTTGGTGCTAAATTCGTAAATACAGTAATTACTACATAGCATTACTGCATATTGAACTACTTTTTCTGTCAAATTGGTTGCATAACATAATGTTTTGGTGCTTAATTTGTAAAATCATAACCTAATTTGATGTTTAATAGGCTTTTCCTTAATCCCTCCTTATTATCCAAGATATTCGCTTATCCAACATTCTGCCAGCCCGTTTATGTTGGATAAGTGAGACTCTACTGTATCTCTTGCAGTTTCCATGCTGATTTCTCTCTATTCTAGTTTCTAATATAGTAATAATCTAAAAATATACTACAATAATAATAGAATAATAATAGAATGATATATATGTGTGTGTGTGTGTATGTTGGATAAGTGAGACTCTACTGTATTACAATTATACATTTTTGTTATTTAAACTATACATATTGCGAAATTATGGTTTTGTTTTTTTCTCAAAGTGACACACCACCCAAGTCATGCTAGGTTTTTTGGTGAATTTTGACACACTGAATGCAAAAGGTTGCCCATCATTGTCTTATATATTGGCATTTTACCGGTAATTGTGCAGTTTTCGGCACATGTTGCACTTGTGCTGCTGCAGCTCACAATGTATGTTTTGCATGCTCTGTTTTATCCCGCTTGCATCCTACTTTTAACAATGTTTGTTTGATGTGGTTTCTGTACATGCATATGACCATTGGTGAGAGCATTAATAAATTGATTGATTGATGGTGTTGGATTATATGTGGGCTGAAGGGGAGAGAGGAAGCCTGGGGATGATGGGCAGTATGAATGAAAATGAAACAAAACAAAACAAGATCATCAAGTAATAGTCGCACCCCCGCCTGCTGACCATCCGCCCGGTTTCAACCAACCCAAAGCCCCCAGGAAGTTTTTCCTTCTCAGCAACCGGAGACAAGTCTGAAGAGAAAGAGAACGAGAAAAGGGAGGGAGAAAGGGAAGGAAAGGTCTTACCTGGAGCATCTCCTGCTCTGGATGAAGAAAGGCGCCTCTGGCATCCCAGCTCCACGCGTGTTACAAACCGCGGAGCGTGTGAATCGGGCTGCTTTTAAGGGCTGGAAGGGATGCAGATCAAGGGGATGCAGATCTGCCTCCTCTCTCCCAGAGAAAGAAAGAAAGAGCAGAAGAGGAGAGAGAAAGAGAGAAAGAAAGAAAGACAGAGAGACAATAGCCGGGTCTGCTGCTCCAAGCCGGCGCCTGTCTCTTTAAAGCCTCGCTCAGCCCACCGGTGCCCCCCCCCTCCCCTTCACCACCGTGGACATCCATGACGTCACCTTCAAGGAGGGGGGAAGCCCCGCCCACCCTGCGCCTCGCCATGGTAACCAGCTGGCCAATGCCCTCCAAGAGCTGCCCCCCCCCCCCACTGCTCCCACCCGCCTTTTAACGTTGGTCTTGCAGAGGCCCCTTCTACACTGACATATAATCCAGATTATCAAAGCAAATCATCCTCGTTATCTCCTTTGAACTGGATGATACAGTGCCATCCAATCCAGTTCAAAGCAGATAATCTGGATTTTACATGGCAGTGTGGGAGTCCCGGTGGCGAAGTGTGTTAAAGCGCAGAGCTGCTGAACTTATTATTATTACAGTAGAGTCTCACTTATCCAACATAAACGGGCCGGCAGAATGTTGGATAAGCGAATATGTTGGATAACAAGGAGACATTAAGGAGAAGCCTATTAAACATCAAATGAGGTTATGATTTTACAAATTAAGCACCAAAAACATCATGTTAGACAACAAATTTGACAGAAAAAGTAGTTCAATATGCAGTATTGCTACATAGTAATTACTGTATTTACGAATTTAGCACCAAAATATCATGATGTATTGCAAACATTGACTACAAAAATGCGTTGGATAATCCAGAACATTGGATAAGTGAATGTTGGATAAGTGAGACTATACTGTATTTATTTATTTGCAGTATTTATATTCCGCCCTTCTCGCCCCGAAGGGCGGATCACATTACACATATAAGGCAAACATTCAATGCCTTGACATAGAACAGAGACAGAGACAAACGCAGGCTCCAAGCTGGCCTCGAACTCATGACTCTTGGTCAGAGTGATTTATTGCAGCTGGCTGCTCACCAGCCTGCGCCACAGCCAGGGCCTAACTTGTGGACCAAAAGGTCCCAGGTTCAAATCCCGAGAGCGGAATGAGCGCCTGCTGTTAGCCCCAGCTCTTGCCAACCTAGCAGTTCGAAAACATGCAAATGTGAGTAGATCAATAGGTACCGCTCCGGCAGGAAGGAAACGGCGCTCCATGCAGTTATGTCAGTCACATGACCTTGGAGGTGTCTACGGGCAACGCCGGCTCTTCGGCTTAGAAATGGAGATGAGCACCAACCCCCAGAGTCAGACATGACTGGACTTAACGTCAGGGGAAATATTTACCTTTACCTATATGGCAGTGTAGTAGTAAAAGGGAAAAGTTTCCCCTGACGTTAAGTCCAGTCATGTCTGACTCTGGGGGGTTGGTGCTCATCTCCATTTCTAAGCGGAAAAGTCAACGTTGTCCATAGTCACCTCCAAGGTCATGTGGCCACTGCATGACTGCATGGAGCGCCGTTACCTTCCCGCCAGAGCAGTACCTATTGATCTACTCACATTGACATGTTTTCGAACTGCTAGGTTGGCAGAAGCTGGAGCTAACAGCGGCCGCTCACGCCGCTCCCGGGGTTTGAACCTGGGACCTTTTGGTCTGCAGCTCAGTGCTTTAACACACTTCGCAACCGGGGCTAGTAGTAGTAGTAATAATGCAGTAGAGTCTCACTTATCCAAGGTTCTGGATTATCCAATGCATTTTTGTAGTCAATGTTTTCAATATATCATGATATTTTGGTGCTAAATTCATAAATACAGTAATTACAAATTGCTGTCAAATTTGTTGTATAACATGATGCTTTGGTGCTTCATTTGTAAAATCATAACCTAATTTGATGTTTAATAGGCTTTCCCTTAATCCAGTGGTTCCCAAACTTATTTGACCTGCCGCCTCCTTTCCAGAAAAAATATGACTCAGTACCCCCTGGAAAAGAAGGCGTGGCTTAGAGGGGTGGGCGTGGCTCCTGCTCAAGAGGGCGGGACTGAGCCTCTCCCCTAGTCCAAGATTCAGGGCTGGGAGGGGAGGTGGGCGGGGCCACAAATGGGCAGCCAGGACTGGGGTGGGCGGAGTTACGAGCTCTGAGGCAGGGCTGAGCTTCTATCCCTGTCCTGCGGCGCCTGCCAGGATACAGGGGGCGGGGCTAGAGGAGGGGGCGGGGCCTCTTCCCAAGTGCCTGATGGAGCTGAACCTCTATACCCCGCCCCCGTGTTCAAACAAGCGCCTCAGGGGAGGTAAACAGAGGCTCAGCCCTGTCTCGCGCTTGTTGGAAGAGGCCCCGCCCCCTCCCCAACCCCGCCCTTTAGTCCTAAAAGGCCTCTCAGGAGAGATATAGAGGCTCAGCCCTGTCTTGGGCTCTTGGAAATAGGCCCCGCCCCCTTCCCTAACCCCGCCCTCTGTATCCCAACAAGCGCCTCAGGAGAGGTATAGAGCAGGGGTCCCCAAACTAAGGCCCGGGGGCTGGATGCGGCCCATCAAAGCCATTTATCCGGCCCCCAAGGCACAAGGGCTGAAGGGGGTTGGGCTAAATGACCCAAGGGGTCTCTTCTTCTCTTACAACCCTTATTATTATTATTATTATTATTATTATTATTATTATTATTATTATTAACATTAAGGCTGTGTGGCCATCTGTCAGGGGTGCTTTGCTTGAGCTTTTGGTGCACAAAGACAGAAGGGGATTGGACTCAATGGCCCAAAGGGTCTCTTCCAACCCTCTTTATTATTATTATTATTATTATTATTATTATTATTATTATTAACATTAAGGCTGGGTGGGTATCTGTCAGGGGTGTTTTGCTTGTGTTTTCGGTGCACAAAGGTAGAAGGGGATTGGACTCAATGGCCCAAAGGGTCTCTTCCAACCCTCTTTTTTTTATTATTATTATTATTATTATTATTATTAACATTAAGGCTGTGTGGCCATCTGTCAGGGGTGCTTTGCTTGAGCTTTTGGTGCACAAAGGCAGAAGGGGATTGGACTCAATGGCCCAAAGGGTCTCTTCCAACCCTCTTTATTATTATTATTATTATTATTATTATTATTATTATTATTATTATTATTATTATTAACATTAAGGCTGGGTGGGTATCTGTCAGGGGTGCTTTGCTTGTGTTTTCGGTGCACAAAGGCAGAAGGGGATTGGACTCAATGGCCCAAAGGGTCTCTTCCAACCCTCTTTTTTATTATTATTGCTGTTATTATTATTATTATTAATAATAATAATAATAATAATAATAATAATAATAATTGCTCGGTGGCCAACTATATTCCGGCCCTCTAACGGTCTGAAGGATCGTGAACTGGCCCCCTGTTTAAAAAGTTTGGGGACCCCTGGTATAGAGGCTCAGCCCTGTCTTGGGCTCTTGGGAAGAAGCCACGCCCCTCCACTAGCCCCGCCCCATGTCCTAATAGGTGCCATCACCGCCCCCCTGGATTGCTGCAGCGCCCACCAGGGGGCAGTAGTGCCCACTTTGGGAATCACTGCCTTAATCCCTCCTTATTAACCAAGATATTCGCTTATCCAAGGTTCTTCCGGCCCGTTTAGCTTGGATAAGTGAGACTCTACTGTAATGATAATAATAATGACTTTATTCTTTTATCCTGCCACCATCTCCCCGAAGGCACTCAGGGCGGCTTCCACAAGGCACAAGGTGCCTAAAAAGCAGAGCACGAAATAAGACACAATATGAAATGCAATTGAATAAAGCATATATGCATGTAAACAACAACATAAAACTCAGAAGAAAACAGTGCTCATCCGTCAAGGCTATTTTCTCACTGTTATTCCTTTGAAAGGCAGAATTTTACATATTTAGCATTATTAATTATTACATCATATAATGGAATAAGCCTTGCAGGCCACCTAGTTCTATTTCCTATTCAAAACAGGACATCAACATCCAGAAAAAGGGAATCCTCCAGCAGATAGCTATTTAGCTTTATGAAGTCCATCACCAAGCAAGCATTCATCTTCCTTTTCTGTGTTTGGCTCCATCATGAAAACTGCTTTTGCCATCAATAAATTCCTCTGAATCTTCAAATTGAATATACTCTCCTATGTATTTAAATATATATGTTATATTTTTCTATGTGGCACTGCTTTGGGTATTTGAAAAGTGTGCACAGTCTCTCTCTCTGTCTCTCTCTGACTCTCTCTCTGCGTGCATCTATGCTGCAGAATTAATGCATGGCTCTGTGCTATAGAATCATGAAAGCTGTAGTTTGGCAAAGTACCAGCCCTATTTGTCAGAGAAGGCTAAAGACTTCGTAAAATTACAGCACCTATGATTCTATAGCACTGAGCGCCTTCTACACTGCCATGTAAAATCCAGATTATCTGCTTTGAACTGGATTTTATGGCAGTATAGACAGACTCATATAATCCAGTTCAAAGCATGTGGATGAGCTGCTTTGATAACGGATATTGCCTCTTATATGGCAATATACGAGGGTTGAATGAAAAGTAATGCCTCCACCTTCGTTACTTGGGTTTGGATGGGAATATTTTAATGAATCCATTATAATAAATCCATTATAATAAATCAGGGTGTTAGGATTTGGAGCAGCTGCTCCTGGAAATGCAATTTACAAGCCGAGCTGCCTTCTGAGAATTTGATCCATCGGCAGCCTCGGTTTTTTGGCAACGCAAATACCACTTTCCCCAAAAGAAGCGATTCCGACACTTTAACAATATTTGCATGAGGGTTGAATGAAAAGTAATGCCTCCACCTTCGTTACATGGGTTTGGATGGGAATATTTTAATAAATCAAACGCAATAATAATCCTTAGAATGTGCTCTTTAACTACCACTAATTACTTTCCCACATAATCACCAGATAATTGAATACATTTCTGCCAATGATGAACAAGTTTTCTGAAGCCGTCACGGAAGAAGTCAACACTCTGTACCCATCGTGCACAGATCTTCCAATAGCCAAGCAATAATGTGACCCACACTTTCTTGTGAAATGCCGATGATGCTTGAAATTTCTCTGAGGGATATGACGATCATCCTGAATCAATTTGTCAACCTTTTGCTTGTGAAACTCGGTGGTTGCTGTTACAGGACATCCAACCCTTTGTTTGTCACTCAAGTCAGATGTTCCCACCTTAATATCTTTAAACTTACTCGCCCAACGACGCACAGGACTCACATCAACACAATCACCACAAACAGCTTGCATTCCCTAATGAATCTCCTTTGGGGTGACACCTTCTGCTGTCAAGAATTCAATGACTGCACTTTGCTTAAGTCGCATTGACTGACCGTCTGCGCAGGGTTCCATACTTCGCACTTTAACAACACAACCGTTCAATGCTAAGGTTTCCCCGTCTGCGTAGGGTTCCATACTTCGCACTTTAACAACACAACCGTTCAATGCTAAGGCTTCCCCGTCTGCGCAGGGTTCCATACTTCGTACTTTAACAACACAACAGTTCAATGCTAAGGTTTCCCCGTCTGCGCAGGGTTCCATACTTCTCACTTTAACAACACAACCGTTCAATGCTAAGGCTTCCCCGTCTGCGCAGGGTTCCATACTTCGCACTTTAACAACACAACCGTTCAATGCTAAGGCTTCCCTGTCTGCGCAGGGTTCCATACTTTGCACTTTAACAACACAACCGTTCAATGCTGAGGCTTCCCCATCTGCGCAGGGTTCCATACTTCGTACTTTAACAACACAACCATTCAATGCTAAGGCTTCCCGCCAAATGGAACTATAGAGGAGAATCTACTGAACAAGCCAGGACCTGCCGCAGACCAGGACTGCCATCTGTTGAGGAGTTATGAAGGTGGAGGCATTACTTTTCATTCAACCCTCGTAAATAAATAAACAAGGGCCCTTCCACACAGCTATATAACCCAGAATATCAAGGCAGAATAACCCAGAACTGGGCTATCTGAGTCCACACTGCCATATATCCCAGTTCAAATGTGGGATCTTATTCAGCTGTGTGCCCCAGGATGCAGTCAAATCCTGAGATGATAAAATGGTAATATTGTTGTTCTCTGCAGCCGAGGGCTGTTTTGTTCCAAATGTCCCCTTGATATAAAATACTTCCTGCAGATAAAAATGAGAACAGAAGCAGGAGTCTATTCTACGCGGTGCTCGTTGTATTCTTGCAGGTGTGATTTTTTAAAAAAATATTTAGGAACATTACAAGTATGATTCTTCTCTCCAAAAGCCTACAGAGTGGTGGGTCAAAAATTCAGTTGTGAAATACACATGACAAATAAAGCATCGTTGCACTATGAATGGAATTAAAAATAATTTTAATGCATTTCTGTTAAGAAGTAAGGAAAATAATACAGCACATTATTAAAAGTCTTTTCCTGCAAAAAGGAAGAGTCAATTTCCTTCCTTGACATCATGAACATCACTGCACGTGAAAAATGTGAATTGAGTCCAGGTTTTACAGATTGCTGTTCTTCATGCCGTCTCATGCACAGTTAGGCATGCGTCAAATCCCATGCGATGTTAAGTGCCGTTCACACCAGCACAGAATGGTAGCCAATGAAATTAATGGTTTGGCTTTGGAGATTGTTACATGACTCAATGGCTAATCCATAGGCCTTGGAAGAAGCAATGCACAAGAACCAGAACAAATGTGGAGAAGGCCACTATCTGGTCCTATTAGCTGTTCTAAACTAGAGATTCTGCCAGACTGTTTGGTTAGACCTTACTGTCCACCTTTTGCTTGCTCTCAGCATCTACCCTTTCAGGCAACAAGCCAGCTGTTGATGACAAATGATCATTTTCCCTGTTGAAACATCTCCCATTTTACAATCTCCAAGCGCTTGACAAACAGTAATTAAGTCTCTGTGTAGCCAGAGTCGTACAGTAAATACTGTTCTTTCTCTTTCTCTCCTCCTGTTTGTGAGCAGCAGGAGAAATGGCTGCATTTCAGAAACCATGTATTTTCTTATCCTAAAGCAGCCTCAATGACATTTTTTTTTGCCATGTAGGACAGTGATTTCCAAACTGCTGGAAATTATGCAAATTAAACTACCGGTATGTAACAAAATTTGGAAAACACCCTGTTCCTGATTTGAAAGTGTTATTTCCTATTTAATTGTTCCGTATTTACTATGAACATAGTTTTTCTACTCCAGAAACTTCATTTTATGTGGCTGCCCCAAACTAGGTGGAATTGGTTGAGACTGGATGAAAGATTCATTGAAAAACTATAGCAAAATGGGCAGTCGGGTGTCCCTTCTGCAAAAACAAAGTTTTGGAAGTTGAATAAACTTTGTCCATGTATAATGATAGAAGTGATTAGGGAATGACATTTATAACACAAATCCTGTTGCTACGCTATTATTTATTAACTTTATTGTTATCCTACCTTCCTTTTACTTGGGCCTTGATTTCTCTTGGGAGGGAGTTTTTTAATGTGTTTCTTTATTTCTTCTTGGATATTTGTTTTTATAAGCTATTGTTCTACACACACACACACACACACACACATTGTTTTGTACTGTCTTTTATATAATGTTGTGAGCCGCTTTGGATCCTGTTTATGGAGAAAAGAGGGATATAAATAAAAATTTATTACTATTGACACAAAGACAGAGCGTCCCTAATTGGCTCTGGCACGAAAATGTCAACAGGGGACATCTGGAATGGAACAGAATCTTGCTGAGATGGGAAAAAGCCCAAATCCTCTTCAGTTTGATCTATGATGGCTGCGGGGTCATGGGCCAAAGGTCCCTGAGACATCACACCCTGCTTGTTGCTGACCTAGCAACCCGAAATATAGTTGCATCTATCCAGTAGGAAATAAGGTACCACTTATAAAAGTGGGGAGGCAAGTTTAACTAATTTACAATGTTGAAATGAGGAAGTGAGGAAGTGCCATCAGAGTGGATGATGAAGCAGCCAGAATCGAACATCCCCTCAGGAGAAGGTTAAATTGCCTCTGCGTCTGTCTGTCTGTTGTCTCTGTCTCTGTCCGATGTGTTTATGGGCATTGAATGTCTGCCCTATATGTACATAATGTGATCCGCCCTGAGTCCCCTTCGGGGTGAGAAGAGCGGAATATAAATACTGTAAATACTGTAAATACGGTCTCCTTCCCTTCACCACATTCCATCATCACATCTCTTGTTTCATACACCCTGCTGCATGCGCTGCTCACTCTCCTTTCCTCCTACTCTCCTTGTGGCCTTCCAACTGCCTCCTCTTTTGCTTCTTGCCACCCTTTGCGTTGCTCACTTCCCTCTTACTCCCAGAAGGATTGCTCATTGTTCTGGGAAATGAGTAGGAAAACATATCTGCCCTTTTTAAGGTAAGACTGAAGTTTGCATTCAACTATAATCTAGAAAAAGAAACCACTAAAATTATTCCAGCATTTACGATGAGCTTGGCACATTCAGAAACAGTGAGAAGATTGTGTTGTCGAAGGCTTTCATGGCTGGAATCACAGGGTTGTTGTGTGTTTTTCGGGCTGTCTGGCCATGTTGCAGAAGTATGCTCTCCTGACGTTTCGCCCACATCTATGGCAGGCATCCTCAGAGGTTGTGAGGTACATGAAAGGCGCTGTAGACTAACTCAACTCAGCCATAGCAAGGCACTTGATGAACCAACCTGGACACAGCAGATTATTTGAGAACACAGAAATGCTTGACCACTCCAACAACTATCATGTCAGATGACACAGAGAAGCCACTGAAATCCACAAGAAGCATGTGGACAATCTCATCAGAAAGGAGGAAACCATGAAAATGCATAAAAGCTGGCTCCCAGTGTTTAAAAAACTCCAAAATTAGAACAGTAAATAAGGAACAACACCCTGAAAATAAGGAGCCCCGGTGGCGAAGTGCGTTAAAGCACTGAGCTGGAGACTGAAAGGTCTCAGGTTCAAATCCCGGGAGCGGCATGAGTGCCCGCTGTTAGCTCCAGCTCCTGCCAACCTAGCAGTTCGAAAACATGCCAATGTGAGTAGATCAATAGGTACCGCTCCGGCGGGAAGGTAACGGCGCTCCATGCAGTCATGCCAATGGCCACATGACCTTGGAGGTGTCTACGGACAATGCCGGCTCTTCGGCTTAGAAATTGAAATGAGCACCAACCCCCAGAGTCAGGCGTGACTGGACTTAACATCAGGGGAAAACCTTTACCTTTACTTTACCCTGAAAATAGAGGAATTCCAGACATGAATCAATCAGGGCCAGCTAACACCTCTGAACAAAGGATTCCCCCAGGCAGGAAGCAGCCAGGACATGAAGCTGGCAAGTCTGTTAATGCTAATCAAGGTGATTAATTACAACATTCACACTGGCCTTCAACAGACAAAGAGTTCTTTCTCCCACCCAGGAACTTCCACAGATATATATACCTTCCTTGCTTAGTTTTTCCAATATACCTCACAGCCTCTGGGGATGTGGGCGAAACGTCAGGAGAGAATACTTCTGGAACATGGCCATACAGCCCGGAAAACACACAACACCCCAGGATCCAAAGATATCACTCACAGGGATCTGGGGAATGCATTTGTGGCTCACTGATTAAAATATTGCCTGTGAGAGCTTTCTAGGACCATCTTGAGGAAGGCTAAATATATAGATTAGTCTCTAAAAATATCAAAATAAAATGCTATTTTTTTTTAAAAAAAAAAGTGGATACAGAAATTCTGCTGGGTTCTGGAATCATTATCATGACCAGCAGCAGAAGCAACAGCTACAACCACAACCTAATCTGAGCTTCTCGCCATGCCCGCTCCCTCAAGAAACATACAGCAGAAACTTACTATGGACCTAGGAATCACAATCATAACCGACATGTTTGGTTGTTTGTTGTTCATGTGATTTCTTTCTGGAGTATAAGCATTCTGTCCCTTTGCGTGAGACCTCATATGCACTTCTGTAGTTCGCGGAGATAAAGGATGAAACAAAGAGAGGCAGCTGACTCCATAGACTGAAAAACCAGAGTTTGCATAAGCCTGTTCGTTCACTCCTTTCAAGGTGTTAGGATTTGGAGCAGCTGCTCCTGGAAATGCAATTTACAAGCCGAGCTGCCTTCTGAGAATTTGATCCGTCGGCAGCCTCGGTTTTTTGGCAAGGCAAATACCACTTTCCCCAAAAGAAGTGATTCCGACGCCTTAACAATGTTTGCACGAGGGTTGAATGAAAAGTAATGCCTCCACCTTCGTTACATGGGTTTGGATGGGAATATTTTAATAAATCACACACAGAAATAATCCTTAGAATGTGCTCTTTAACTACCACTATTCACTTTTCCACATCATCACCAGACTATTGGATACATTTCTACCAACGATGAACAAGTTTTCTGAAGCTGTCACAGAAGAAGTCGACACTCTGTTCCCTCAACCAACGTCTCACAGGACCCATCGTGCACAGATCTTCCGATAGCCAAGCAGAGCAATAATGTGACTCTCACGTTCTTGTGAAATGCCTATTATGCTTGAAATGTCTCTCTGAGTGATACGAGGATCGTCCTGAATCAATCTGTCAACCTTTTGCTTGTGAAACTTGGTGGTTGCTTTTACAGGACGTCCAACTCTTTGTTTGTCACGCAAGTCAGATGTTCCCACCTCAACATCTTCAAACTTACTCGCCCAATGACACACAGTGCTCACATCAACACAATCCCCATAAACAGTTTGCATTCTCTGATGAATCTCCTTTGAGGAGACACCTTCTGCTGTCAAGAATTCAATGACTGCATGTTGCTTAAGTTGCATTGACTGACCATCTGCGCAGGGTTCCATACTTCGCACTTTAACAACACAACCGTTCAATGCTAAGGCTTCCCGCCAAATGGGACTGTAGAGGAGAGTCTACTGAACAAGCCAGGGCCTGCCACATACCAATACTGCCATCTGTTGAAGAGTTACGAAGGTGGAGGTATTACTTTTCATTCAACCCTCATACAAACATTTTTTTGCACAAATCTCTATAAAGCCCCTGTTCTCTTAGCTACAATGTACAAGTCTTCTTTGGTGTTTCAGTGGCATTCCGAATTTTCCCCATGAGTTTTGTTGTCTGTATGGTTTGATGAATACAAGGCATGAAGAATCTAATGACTTAAAAAACCCAAATTGTATGTGTATATTTTCCTTGCAAGTGTATACCAGTGATACTGTATACCCGTGGAATGGCTTTCTATGTTCCAAGAATGTGGGAAAATGTCGTTCACAGTGACACTAAAAGGCTAGAATTGCCAGACATCTTTATTTGTTTGGCCTATGTATATATATAAAAATGTAATGTGCGTTTTATTATGGAGTAAACAACAAAACCGCTGAACCAAATCACACCAAATCTGGCCACAAAAGTCATAGTCATCCAAAATATGTCTTTCGAACAAAAAAACCTAAAAAATAAAGTTCTAAGCAGATAATATAAGATTATAAATATAACTAGCTATGCCTGGCCATGTGTTGCTGTGGCGTTGTCTGGTGCTGTTGGTGAGAAATTGTTGAGGTAGTGGTGGTATTGAATGTCTGTTGTATGGTTGTCTTTATGTTTAGTATGCACACTGAAGTGGATTATATGGCAGTGTGGAGTCAAGATAATCCAGTTCAAAGCAGATAATATAAGATAATATAAGATTCTAAATGGGTTATATAGCTGTGTGGAAGGGCCTTGAGTCTACACTGCCATATAATCCAGTTCAAATCCTAAGTGAGGCCTAACTGTGCCTGTCCCCTGGGCTGAGTAGGTTGCTAGGAGACCAAGTGGGCGGAGCTTAGCCTTCTAACTGGAAGCAATTGGATAAAAACTATTATTCCTCTCCCTGTAATTAGGACTTTATTTTTCTTTTATTTTTGTTGTATCAACCTAGAGCCATGAATGATGGGTTGTGTTGTCAAATTTTGAGGTTGGGGGGCCTGTCGTTTTGTTGTTTTGTCCGCTGCCCTGATGCCATCACTCTTTTATATATATAGATATATAATAATTGCTGTGGCATAATAATACAGAACAATATAATCTCTAAAATCAGGACAGTAAAGAGCAACACTCTGAAAGCAGGGAAATTCCAGAAAGGAAACAACCAAGGCCAGCTAACATATCCCAAAAAAGGATTCCCCCAGGCAGGAAGCAGCCAAGCTTTGAAGCTGCAAGGCAATTACATGCTAATCAAGGTGAGTAACTGCAGCATTCCTACTTGCTGCACCGAGACTATTCATTGCTATTCAACCTGACCAAGCAAGAATTCCACAAGGTAGAAAGCGGCCAGGCTTGCAAGCAGCATGGCTATTCAGTGCTGTTCAACCTGGCCAATCAAGATTTCCCCTAGATAAAAAAAAACCCTCAGGTTTTGAAGCCACGAGGCTACTCTATCCCATTCAAGAAAGGATGCCCCTATATAGAAAGCGGCCAGGCTTTGAAGCAGCGAGGCTATTCATTGCAATTCAAATTGCCCAAAAAACCATTTCCCCAGAATGTAAGTACTCAGCTTTCCAAGCATCAAGCCTATTCCAGTGTATTCCAGCTCACCAAACAAGGATTCGCATAAGAAGAAAATGGCCAGGCTTTGAGACTGTAAGGCTATTCACTGCTATTCCACCTGGTCAAGAAATGATTCCCATAAGCTACAGCAATGCGTGGCCGGGCACAGCTAGTCCTTTATAACAGAGAGGAAAAACTAGGGAGCAGCCCATAGAAAAGAGATAGATAAATAAAAGAGTCCCTCCCACTCATAAACTTCTCTTGGTTGCTTTTAAAGGTTTCCTTCAGTTGAATCAAAATGATTCTGTATATCGTCAAGGGCATTGTGTTGTCGAAGGCTTTCATGGCCGGGATCACAGGGTTGTTGTATGTCTTTCGGGCTGTGTGGCCATGTTCCAGAAGCATTCTCTCCTGACGTTTCGCCCACATCTATGGCAGGCATCCTCAGAGGTTGTGAGGTATTGTTTTTGTCCTTGGTAATGTGATCGAGGTGACCACCCCCCCCCCCCCAGGACTTTGTAAAAGATAGTTCAAAAATCAAGACTTTATGTTCTATATTCCATATATTTATAGTAGAAGGTGATTGAGACTTTTTACTGGAGTTTACTGTGACTCTCTGCACAAAAGGTGTTTGACCTTTTAGCCTGAGGCAAGAGATAACAACTTCATGAATTGTAAAATCATGCTGCTAAAACTCCACTTTTATGAATTTCCATGCTGGGTTCTCCAGATGTTATGAACTTTGTTCTTATCAAATATTTTCAATTGTTTATATCATTCATGATTCCCCTTTATGCAATGTAACTCACTTTTATGGATTCTCCCTTATTTCCATGAAATCTATCTATCTGCCTATATGTATTTGTACTCTTTGGGATCCCCGGAAAATATGTATTTTTCCCAGCATGGTTTATATTCCAACTTTATTTTATTTTTCATTTTATTTCATATAATTGTCAAGTCATGAAATCAAATAGGAAATATTTTGAACTCAACCTGAACCCCAGAACTTATCCCATTTCCTATGACCCAGGCTTCCTTTCCCAAAAACAAAAGGATAATCTGCCACCGCTAAACCCAATCAAATTCAAATTGCATGGACAATATAGGGCTTGAGTCGCCGAATTCGGAGTGTTGACCTAAAGGTGATTCGCCCCAAGGCAAACATTGTCATATCTCACCCAAAGGAAAATCCAGGACACCTCAGGAAGGCGCCCTGCAGAGCCTGTCAATATGGCTCATCACCACCCATCTTTACTTCCACCTCTGACACCCCAAGGCATATCTAAAATCTGTATACGTGACAGAAACCCGGACACCCTTGATTGCTGCCATTAATCCCTTTAGAAATTGGTCTAGCAGGACTTAATCCGACAGTTCCTGCCCTGTCACCCCATTGTTTCAATAACTCCCGCCTTCTCTTTCCTGATTGGCCCGAGTAGAGACAAAAGGCAGCTTCCTATTGGGCCAACGGAGCAAGGCGGGAAACGAAAGCCCGCCTCGTTCAACCTTCTAGCCTATCAACGATCAGATGGGCGGGGGAGCAGGGCGGGAAATTCAAAGGGCTGTCAGACTGAAATTTTGTATAAATATGGCTTTATTTTGATTGTATGGTACCCTAGTAGACTGAATGATCGCTACTAGAGTCCTCTTCAGCTGAATTGCTCAATAAAGACTCCTTGGCGGATTTTCCTTCAACTTTGGCGGACCTTCTTCATTTCGGCTTCAGGTTGTATTGCGGCTCGTAATTCTCCTTTTGGCTTCGCCAAGGTCCGTTCTCTCAGGACCGGATCGGGTCTCTCCTTAAGAGGCCTGATCCTCTAAAACGCGGTCGATAACAGTAAGAATCTCCTTAAACTAAAAAACATTCAGCCTCAATTCACTGGTTTCTTCTTTTTATCCAGAAAATGGCAAGAGTTCCAGCTCCAGAAATTTCTGGAGTTAGGTTTCGTACAGTATGTACTGGCTCTGTACACATAGAATACAGGTTGAATTTTACTGAATTCCAAAATATTTATTTATTTACTGTATTTATATCCCTCTCTCTCACACACACACCAAGGGGGACTCAGGGGGATAACATGGCAATATTCAATTCCACATACACAATCAAATAAAACACAATTCACCAAATACTTAAGACAAATAAAAGACGTATAAATACCATAAATTTCAAAAATCCGCAAATAGGTGGATGAGATGGTGACACCTTTGCTTTCTGATAGTCCAATGTTCACATGCTTTGTCTCATGCACAACATTCTTAAAAAATCCATATACAGTAGAGTCTCACTTATCCAACATAAACAGGCCGGCAGAATGTTGGATAAGTGAATATGTTGGATAATAAGGAGGGATTAAGGAAAAGCCTATTAAACATCAAATTAGGTTATGATTTTACAAATTAAGCACCAAAACATCATGTTATACAACAAATTTGACAGAAAAAGTAGTTCAACACGCAATAATGCTATGTAGTAATTACTGTATTTATGAATTTAGCACCAAAATATCACGACGTATTGAAAACATTGACTACAAATATGCGTTGGATAATCCAGAACGTTGGATAAGCGAGTGTTGGATAAGTGAGACTCTACTGTATATAAATGAGTAATGGTGTCCTCCCCTCCCACTAAACATCAAAAGTACAAGCCCCAGAACCTAAAAATTTGGCAGCACAATCCACCATCCTTGCCCCTAGGTTCCGAGAACAAAAAGAAAAGAAAAATAAAGTCCTAATTAGAGGGAGAGGAATAATTGTTTTTAGCCAATTGCTGCCAGTTAGAAGGCTAGGCTCCGCCCACTTGGTCTCCTGGAGCCTCTGGTGGCCAAGGGGATAAAAGCCTCATGACTTGAAGGTTGGGTTGCTGACCTGAAAGCTGCCAGGTTCGAATCCCACCCGGAGAGAGTGCAGATGAGCTCCCTCTTTCAGCTCCAGCTCCATGCGGGGACATGAGAGAAGCCTCCCACAAGGATGGTAAAACATCAAAACATCCGGGCGTCCCCTGGGCAACGTCCTTGCAGACGGCCAATTCTCTCACTCCAGAAGCAATTCCGGTTGCTCCTGACACGGGGAAAAAAAACTTGGTCGCCTAGCAACCCACTCAGCCCAGGGGACAGGCAGAATTAGGCCTCACTTAGGCCTCTTCCACACTGCCTATAAAATACAGATTATCTGATTTGAACTGGATTATATGGCAGTGTAGACTCAAGGCCCTTCCACACAGCTATATAACCCATTTATAATCTTACTAGCTGTGCCCGGCCACGCGTTGCTGTGGCTGAGTCTGGTGGTGTTGGTCAGTCTACATTAGGTTGTATTGATGCTGTGACCTCCACCCTTCTTCATACTCACATTAGTAGTAGTATTTGAAGTCTGTTACCGTCTTCAATTTTTGTGTTGATTGATAATTGCTTGAGATCCCTGTTGTCTTTGGTTTGTTGTTAATCCTGATGTCTGATTCTGCTGAGTGCGGTTTATATTTTTATTGTGGTACAATAGTCCTTTTTTTGTTTTGCCTGTGTAGGTGTTTATTATTGTTGTTGTTGTTGTGGTCATGAAGGTTGGATAAGTTGGATGCTACTGTATTGTTTTTTGGAGGCCCAGTGTAGCACTGACTGGCCTCTCAGCCTCAGTGCCTGGCTGTTTCTTGCCTGTGATGGTGTTGATTCTTGTTGTTGTTATTGTTATTATTGTAATTGTTTTTTTGGAGGCCAAGTGTGAATGTAGGGATTGGAGAGGTGGATGAGTTGTGTTGTCAAATTTGGTATTTGTTATAGTCACAATGCGTTGTTGTGAGTTTTGTGGGTCCGGATTGTGGTTTTGTGGTGTAGTTGTGTTGTTACAACCGGGAGAAAAGGCTTTTGTGTTGTGTTGTCAAGTTTTGTATTTCTGGGGTGTTTAGTTGTGCACCAAGTTTCGTATTTCTGGGGCGTTTAGTTGTGTTGTTATAGTCACGATGCATTGTTGTGAGTTTTGTGGGTCCGGATTGTGGTTTTGTGGTGTGGTTGTGTTGTTACAACCGGGAGGCAAGGCTTTTGCGTTGTGTTGTCAAGTTTTATATTTCTGGGGCGTTTAGTTGTGTGCCAAGTTTCGTATTTCTGGGGCGTTTAGTTGTGTTGTTATAGTCACGATGCGTTGTTGTGAGTTTTATGGGTCCGGATTGTGGTTTTGTGGTGTGGTTGTGTTGTTACAACCTGGAGGGAAGGCTTTTGTGTTGTGTTGCGAAGTTTCGTATTTCTGGGGCGTTTAGTTGTGTTGTTATAGTCACAATGCGTTGTTGTGAGTTTTGTGGGTCCTGTGTGGTTTTGTGGTGTGGTTGTGTTGTTACAACTGGGAGGCAAGGCTTTTGCATTGTGTTGCCAAGTTTTGTATTTCTGGGGCGTTTAGTTGTGTTGTTATCGCATGATGCGTTGTTGTGAGTTTTGTGGGTCCGGATTGTGGTTTTGTGGTGTGGTTGTGTTGTTGTAACCGGGAGGCAAGCCTTTTGCATTGTGTTGCCAAATTTCGTATTTCTGGGATGTTTAGTTTTGTTGTTATAGTCACTGCGCAAACAACTTTATCATTTTATATATATAGATATTATCTGCTTTAAATTGGATTATCTTGAGTCCACACTGTCATAGACTCCACTTCAGTGTGCATTTTATTCAGCTGTGTAGAAGGAGCCTCATATAATCCAGTCCTAAACAGATAATGCATAAGCAGATTATGTTGGATAAGTGGGACTCTACTGTATTCCAAAATCTGACATTATGGAAAACTTTGAATCCCAAGCATTTTGCTTAAGGGACACTCAACCTATAATGATTTCGCACCCTGGGACAATAATGCATTGATTTATTATGCAGTTATGTGTTTTCTCCTTTTCTGGTTTTATCGAACTCCAGAAGAAGCCTTTGAGAACATATGTAGTCTTGAAACATGTTGGCTTTTTACTATAATTCATCCCTTAAGCACCTTGAGTTTTCCACCTTCTTTTATCTTACTTTTATAAAGACATAAGACGATAAGAATGGCGTGCTCGCTTGGATTTTGGCTTATTTATCATGCACCTGTCATTATCCACCTTGAAGACATTATCAAAAGGATTAGGTGGAAGTACTTTACGTGATAAGGCCATTGGGATTTGACTGCAAATAAAGCTGCCGTTCCGCAGAATCTCAACAGACGTCAACATTTTCTGTTGCTCATTTTCCGGCTGACACACGAGTCAAGCCTTGTTACACTGCAACCATCTTCCTTTTTTTTCCTCGTGGTAAATTTTGCATTTTTACAAGATTTCGTGTGACAATAAAGAGATGGCGATGCATCTCAACTCTCTTAAGTGAGTTGCAAACTGTTTTAATGGTAGAGGTTGGGCTGAATAATTTATTATCTGCCAGGATAGTCTCTCAGCCTGACATGACAGATGCAAAATCAGGGCATCATCAATCGGAAAGACAGATCCGATGGGCGCAAAACTTTTCCCCTTCTAGGGACAAAATATGTTTGATTTCTTACATTTAATATTTTAGATTGCCATCTGCTTGATTTGGATAATATCTGTTTTGGAATTCAGTCTCGTTTCTTCGTTCTCTTTCGTAGTCTGCACAATCCATTTTTCTCTGCAACTCTGTTATGGCCCTTGGCTAAAACAAATGCAATTTAATTTAATAATGGATATCCCTAAATGATAAATGCCTTGTGCTCTCTCTGCTCACATTTTCAGAAATGCTCATCACGCTCACAGAATCATCACCCAATGGTGCATTTCTCTCTCTCTCTCTCTTTCACACACACAAAAAGCACAACAGCTTGGCTAGGATAAATCTAGCAGGTATCCACACCACCTAGGATACTGATCCATACATACTTCTTGGAAAACAGGTATTTCAGACTGATAATTGACAATTTAGGAGCCCCGGTGGCGAAGTGTGTTAAAGCACTGAGCGGCTGAACTTGCAGACTGAAAGGTCCCAGGTTCAAATCCCGAGAGTGGAGTGAGCTCCCACTGTTAGCTCCAGCTTCTGCCAACCTAGCAGTTCAAAAACATGCAAATGTGAGTAGATCAATAGGTACCGCTCCAGCGGGAAGGTAACGGCGCTCCATGGAGTCATGCCAATGGCCACATGACTTTGGAGGTGTCTACGGACAACGCTGGCTCTTCGGCTTAGAAATGGAGATGAGCACCAACCCCTAGAGTCAAACATGACTGGACTTTACCTTTACTTAATTGACAATTTATCTTGTTTTATTAGAGGATTTTTTAAGTTTCAGTACCACTATTGCTTACATGTAGGCAGTAGGATATACACACATCAGTGTGATGTTATTTTGGAGCCACTGGCAATCATCTTGGAGAGTTCTCAGAGAATGAGAGAAGTCCCAGCAGATTGGAGGAGGGCGAATGTGGTCCCTATCTTCAAGAAGGGAAAAAAGAACGACCCAAACAATTACCATCCAGTCAGCCTCACATTGATACCAGGCAAGTTTCTGGAAAAGATAATTAAGGAAGTGGTCTGCAAACATTTAGAAAGGAATGCGGTTATTGCTAACAGTCAACACGGATTTTGTTGGGAATCATCCTGGACTACTCAAGTCTAAATGTAGATAGATGATAGAGTTAGATTGAGAGAATCCTTTCCTGTTTCCAAAGCATGCCTAGACAGGCTTTACTGTGTTTTACTCTATCCTGTTTACGTCACATCCCTTACTTTGAAGTTAGTAGAAATGTGACTCTCCAGGGACATTAACTTCTCATTGGTCAGAATGTTTTTTATGGCCCCAATAAACTGGACCATGAGGTTGGAACCATTTTGGTTCATTCTTCTCCCTTTGTTCTTCAAGCTAACAAGAAGCATCCTGCCATCTCTCCTGGCAAGATGTAACTATTTAGATCAGGGCTCCCCAAACTAAGGCCTGGGGGCCGGATGCGGCCCTCCAAGGTCATTTACCTGGCCTTCGCCCTCAGTTTTATAATATAATATTTTTATATCAGTTTTAATAATATAATATATTGTATATACATATAGTATTGATACTAATATTATGTTACACAATATAATACTAATAATAATACCATATAATAATATTAATTATATGTTATATATTACATATAATATTACAATATAGTGGTATAGTTCAATATAGTAATATATAATGCTAATATTGTGCTATGCTAATAATATAATATATTGTATGTACATACAGCTGCTCTGAGTCCCCTTCAGGGTGAGAAGGGTGGGATATAAATGTAGTAAATAAATGCAGTAAATAAATAATTAATTTTAGACTTAGGCTCGGCCAAAGTTTGAAATGACTTGAAGGCACACAACAACAACAACAACAACAACAATCCTAATTAACTTGACTATCTCATTGGCCAGAAGCAGGCCCACATTTTCCATTGAAATCCTGATAGGTTTATGTTGGTTAAAATTGTTTTCATTTTAAAACATTGTATTGTTCTTTCATTGTTGTTGTTGCTGTTTTGCACTACAAAAAAATAAGACATGTGCAGTGTGCATAGGAATTTGTTCGTTTTTTTTTTTCAATTGATAATTTGGCCCCTCAACAGTCTGAAGGATTGTGGACAGGTCCTCTGCTTCAAAAGTTTGAGGACCCCTGATTTAGATGATTGTTATTTTTCCTTTCTTAATTTTCCTTAGAAACCAGTCTAGAGTAGTCTAGACAGCTCCCAAGCCTTTCTATCTACAATGGAGGTCTTTTTACCTGAATAAATACTTTTTGAACTTTTATTGAGACTCTGCACTCCATTGCAATCCTAACTAGACAAAGGCTTCTCTTTGCTCGCCCCGTGTAAGTAACTGCTGCATTTGAAAGCTTTGCTTTCGCTACTCTGCTGCCTTTTGGTGGAATCTCCCCCAGAGAGGGTTAAATTGAGCCTAACCGCTCAGAGATTACCACAACAGATTTATCATAAACAAATCATGCCAGACTAATCTGATCTCTTTTTTCGATAGAGTTACAAGTTGGGTAGATGCGGGGAACGCCGCGGATGTAGCCTATCTGGATTTCAGTAAGATTTGACAAAGTCCCCCATGACCTTCTGGCAAGGAAACTAGTCCAACGTGAGCTAAGCAAAATGACGGTTAGGTGGATCTGTAATTGGCTGAGTGAACAAACCAATGGGTCATCTTCATCCTGGAAACGAGTGCAGTGCCAGAAGCAGGGTTCCGTCCTGGGCCCCGTTCTGTTCAGGATCTTTATAAATGACTTAGATGAAGGGCTAGAAGGCATGATGTTCAAGTTTGCAGATGGAATCAAATGGGAAGGGAGACCCAATACTCCAGAAGACAGGAGCAGCATTCAAAATGATCTGAACAGATTAGAGAGGTATTTGGCCAAAACTAACAAAATGAAGTTCAACCGGGACAAATGCAGGAGACTCCATTTAGACAGAAAAAAACGAAATGCATAGCTACAGAATGGGGGATGATGCCTGGCTCGACAGCAGGACTTGTGGAAATGATCTTGGAGTCCTCATGGAGAATAAGTTAAACATGAGCCTACAATGTGATGCAGCGGCAAAAGAAAGCCTGCATAAAGAGGAGTATAGTGTCTAGATCCAGGGAAGTCCTACTCCCTCTCTCTTCTATTCTGCCTTGGTCAGACTACATTTGGAATACTGTGTCCAATTCTGGGCACCGCAATTAAAGGGAGATGTTGACTCTAAGCTGGAAAGCGTCCAGAGAAGGGCGACTAAAATGATCAAGGGTCTGGAGAACAAGCCCTATGAGGAGTGGCTTAAAGAGAGTGGGCTTCACTTTGCAGGTCCTCTGGATCCACAGAGAAATGAGCTAACAATAGGTAATGTCTGAGAACCTAGCATATAAGGAGCTCAGGTATGGCACCTTGTTCTTGGCAGCACTGCCAGTGTTTGAAGCTACGACCTCAGACTGTTGCTTATCTTGGATTCGTGATCTCTGGACTTACCCTTGGACTCTGGCTTTTGGATTTTGAATTGATCTTGGACTCGACTCTTTTGTATTTGGCTTTCGACACAGGCAGCACTTTCCTTGTGAGGAATTATGTAGTTGACGGCAGCTCAGGCGGGCGAGAGCCACACGGTTTCCGACTTCCCCAATTCACTTCACTTAGGCGATCCCTTGTAATTCGAGGATGTTGGTCCTCCGTCTCTGTTGTCTTGGGGATGGATCCGTAGATGGCTGAAGAAATCTATTCTTGATCTGCATGTTCTCCTTTCTGCAGTGAGGACATCGGTTTCCAGGTGGAAGGCGATCCCGGTCAGGATTGGCTTGACGCTCCTTCCTCTTGGCACATTTCTCCCTTAAGCCCTCCATTCGTGCCTCTTCGAACTCCGCAGCACTGCTGGTCACAGCTGACCTCCAGTTAGAGCGCTCAAGGGCCAGGGCTTCCCAGTTCTCAGTGTCTATGCCACAGTTTTTAAGGTTGGCTTTGAGCCCATCTTTAAATCTCTTTTCCTGCCCACCAACATTACGTTTCCTGTTCTTGAGTTCGGAGTAGAGTAACTGCTTTGGGAGACGGTGATTTTTGGGCATTCGGACAACGTGGCCAGTCCAGCGGAGTTGATGGCATAGGAGCATCACTTCAGTTGAGTGTGACGTCTGTAGATCGTCCACGTTTCGCAGGCGTAGAGCAGTGTTGGGAGGACAATGGCTTTGTAAACAAGCACCTTGGTCTCTCTACGGATGTCCTTGTCATCAAACACTCTCTGCTTCATTCTGAAAAATGCTGCACTCGCAGAGCTCAGGCGGTGTTGTATTTCAATGTCGATGTTGACTTTTGTGGAGAGGTGGCTGCCAAGGGAGTGGAAATGGTCAACATTTTCTAGTGTTACACCATTAAGTTGTATTCCTGGCACATTGCAGAGGGATTGGCTGGTGACTGTTGGAAGAGCACTTTGGTTTTCTCGATGTTCAGTGAGAGGCCGAGCTTCTCGTATGCTTCTGCGAAGGAGTTTAGAGTGGCTTGTAGGTCTTCTTCTGAATGCGCACAGACTACGTTGTCATCAGCATGTTGGAGTTCTATAACAGATGTTGTGGTGACCTTGGTTTTGGCTTTCATTCTGCTGAGGTTAAATAGCTTGCCATCTGTCCGATAGATTATTTCCACTCCGGTGGGAAGCTTCCCATCAACAAGGTGAAGTATCATAGCGATGAAGATGGAAAATAAGGTTGGGGCAATAACACATCCCTGCTTGACACCTGATTCCACCTTAAATGGGTCACTTTGGGAGCCGTTGCTGTCCAAGACTGTTGCCTTCATGTCATCATGGAGGAGCCAAAGGATGTTCACAAATTTGTCAGGGCACCCGATTTTTTGGAGGATGGTCCAGAGAGCGCTGCGATTCACTGTGTCGAATGCCTTTGCAAGGTCAATGAATGCCATGTACTTCCCCAATGACTCCTGCCCTGGCCAGTGGTGCCGGTGCCCATCATAGTGGCCTTTTCCCACAGAAGAAAGGCCTGTGCAGCTCCTTCCTTCCCGACCTCCCACCAGACCAGACGGTTCAAAGGTGGCGCAAACAGATGTCCCCGCTCTGCCTCCTCGGAGCACCTGGGGCAGGCTTGGTGCTGATTGTTTAACAGCGTCATCAGTAACTGATTATTGGCACCGGCAGGGAACATCTGTTCAATTTGCAGAGATGGCTGCCTGGGCCCCTTCTCTCACCTGACATCCTCCCTGGGTTTTATTGAATCTTCAGGCCTCACAATTACCTCTAATTTCATTGCTAGCCTTGTGTGAAGTGAAAGTGCTCTCCCTAAAGCCCTGGACAAGGCACAAGCAATGACGGCCTCTTCCATCCCTCTCTGTCTTTGCTGTTTATTGGACGTATAAACGGAAACAGAAAATCTGAGGCGTCTTGATGGCATTTCCCTTCCAGTCCGGCTGCCTCACGCATGCCCCGGGCACCTGGCAACCGGCCTGAGAGGCACCCTGAACCGCAGCTACTCAACCTCCGCATTTGGAAGAAGAGGCAATGCTGGGAAATAACTAGCTGTCAAAAACAAGCTACAGTAGAGTCTCACTTATCCATAAGCCTCACTTATCCAAGCTTCTGGCTTATCCAAGCCATTTTTGTAGTCAATGTTTTCAATATATCATGATATTTTGGTGCTAAATTCGTAAATACAGTAATTACAACATAACATTACTGCGTATTGAACTACTTTTTCTGTCAATTTTGTTATATAACATGATGTTTTGGTGCTTAATTTGTAAAATCATAACCTAATTTGATGTTTAATAGGCTTTTCCTTAATCCCTCCTTATTATCAAAGATATTTGCTTTTCCAAGCTTCTGCTGGCCCGTTTAGCTTGGATAAGTGAGACTCTACTGTACTTGCAATGATTTATTTCTACACCCCACACTTCCATTTAAACTACTTTACGGTACGAGCTTCGCTCAAGGCAGATAATGTCACTTCTTTTGGCAAACCTTGAAATCCTCCTGACCCGGCTGATAACTCCTTCTTGTGGATTTGGTTGGACTTTGCTGTCAAGTCAACTTTGATTAGTGGTGACCCTATGAAAGAAGAGAACCCCCCCCCCCCCAAAAAAAAGGGAAAAAAAAGATCTACATGCAACAAGTATTTCACATTCAGGCCCATGGCTTCCTTGATCAAGTCTATCCACGTGTCCTGCAGTCTCCCTCTTTTCTGATTGCTTCCCAGTTTACCTACCATTATTGCCTTTTCCTGCTCAAACCTTTATACGGTGGCACTTATCTCCCATGCCAGTAAGTTAATGCTCAAGATCCTGCAAGGAAGACTCCAGCAATACATGGAGTGAGAGTTGCTAGACGTACAAGCAGGTTTAGAAAAGGCAGAGCAACGAGAGACCAGATTGCCAATATCTGAACGCAAGATAATGGAGGAAGTCAGGGAGTTTCAGAAAAACATCTATTTCTGTTTTATTGACTATTCTAAAGCCTTTAACTGTATGGATCATAATAAACTGTGGCAAGTTCTTGGTGGTATGGGGATACCAAGCCACCTTGCCTGTCTCCTGAGGAATCTGTATAATGACTAAGTAGAAACAGTAAGAACAGACCATGAAACAACAGATTGGGAAAGGAGTATGGCAGGGCTGTGTAATCTCACCTGATCTATTCAACCTGTATTCAGAACACATCATGGGACATACCTGTGAGGCTTGAGGAATCCAAGGCTGGAGTTAAAATGGCTGGAATAAACATTAACAACCTTGGATATTCAGATGATACTGTTGGGAATCATCCTGGACTACTCAAGTCTAGATGTAGTTAGATAGATGATAGACTTAGATTGAAGGAATCCTTTCCCTGTTTCAAAGCATGCCTAGATAGGCTTTACTGTGTTTCACTCTATCCTGTTTACATCACATCCCTTACTTTGAAGTTAGTAGAAATGTGAATCTCTAGGGTCACTAACTTCTCATTGGTTAGAATGTCTTTTATGGCCCCAATAAACTGGACCATGAGGTTGGAACCATTTTGGTTCTCTCTTCTCCCTTTGTTCTTCTAGCTAACAACATGTCTCGCCATCTCTCCTGGCAAGATGTAACTATTGAGATGTTTGTTATTTTTCCTTTCTTATTTTTCCTTAGAAACCAGTCTAGAGTAGACTAGACAGCTCCCAAGCCTTTCTATCTACAATGGAATTCTTTTTACATGAATAAATACTTTTTGAACTTTTACTGAGACTCTGCCATCCATTGCCATCCTAAGTTGAAAGGCTTCTCTTTGCTCGCCCCTTGTAAGTAACTGTTGCATTTGAAAGCTTTTGCTTTTGCTACTCTGCTGCCTTTTGGTGGAATCTCCCCCAGAGAGGGTTAAATTGAGTCTAACCGCTCAGAGATTACCACAACAGATACCACTCTGATGAAAGCTGAAAGTGAGGAGGAGCTGAGAAGCCTTATCACCAAGGTGAAAGAAGAAAGTGCAAACGCTGGGTTGCAGTTAAACATCAAGAAAACCAAGATGATGGCAACCAGACTGATTGATAACTGCCAAGTAGAGGGAGAAAACATGGAGGCAGACTTTGTATTTCTAGGCACGAAAATCACTGCAGCCAGGAAATCAGAAGATGTTTCCTTCTTGGGAGGAGAGCAATGGTCAACCTCGATGATAAAATAGTGAAGAGTAGAGACATCACACTGGCAACGAAGGTCCGCATAGTGAAAGCAATGGTATTCCCCATAGTAACCTATGGATGCGAAAGAGAGCTGGACCATAAGGAAGGCTGAGCGAAGGAAGAGAGACGCTTTTGAACTGTGGTGTTGGAGAAAATCCTGAGGGTGCCTTGGACCTTGGCAAGAAGATCCAACCAGTCCATCCTCCAGGAAATAATGCCCAATGGCTGCTCACTGGAGGGAAGGATGTTAGAGGCAAAGATGAAGTATTTTGGCCACATCATGAGGAGACAGGAAAACTTGGAGAAGAGAATGATTCTGGGGGGAAAGGAAGGAAAAAGGAAGAGGGGCCGGCCACAGGCAAGCTGGATGGATGGGATCCTTGAAGAGACTGGCTTGACCTTGAAGTAACTGGGGGTGGCCATGGCTGATGGGAAACTCTGGCCTGGGATAGTCCAGGAGGACACCAAGAGGTGGAAGTGACTGAACAAATAAACAAAAAAAAATAACAAATTGCCTTTTCCAATGAGTCACATTGTCTGTTTATATGTCCAAAGTACAAAAGCTTCAGCATACCCTGTTTCCCCGAAAATAAGACATCCGCGGAAAATAAGACCTAGTAGAGGTTTTGCTGAATTGCTAAATATAAGGCCTCCCCCGAAAGTAAGACCTAGCAAAGTTTTTGTTTGGAAGCATGCCTGCCAAACAGAACACCACAACATGAAGGATTGGTAAATGTACGTACCATAGAGTGTTGTACATGGAAATAATGGTAATAACAAGAAATTCTTGACAGGATTCACAGTTTGTCTGGTTATGCTGGTTTGTGATGACAACTACTGTACAGTATATAATGTTCATTTTTTTGTTCAACAATAAATGTGAATTCTTCTTCATGGAAAAATAAGACATCCCCTGAAAATAAGACCTAGCGCATCTTTGGGAGCAAAAATTAATATAAGACACTGTCTTATTTTCGGGGAAACACAGTAGTCCTCTTTGCCTGTAATTAGAATTTGGTCTTGATTTGCCACAAGTCCTTTCCTTTGTCTTTTAATCTGCAGGATTCTTCCGCCAGCACCACAATTCAAATCAGTTATATTTTTCTAATGATCTTTCCTCTCTGCCCAACATTCATATTTAGGAACTAGTCTGATTTTGGTAGCTAATGGTATATCTTTGTACTTCAAGAATTTCGTTTAGTTCTTTCATGGTGGCCCTTCTAAATTTCAACCTCATGATTTCTTGTCTACAGTCTCCATTTTGATTAATGACTGAGCCAGAAAAATCTTTAACTAATTGAATGTCTTCAATTCCCACTTTAAATTTATATAAATCATGTGTGGTCATTATTTCTGTCTGCTTGATATTCAGCTGTAACTTGTAGATAGGGTCATTGTAAAGGCCAACACAGAGAGAATTCAGTTTCCCATCATAGGAATTACAGAGGAGGAAGACGGAGAAGAAGATGGTTTTGCAATCTATCATAAGATCAGCCTTGGAAATATCCAAAGTTGTTTTTGCCTGATTTTTTTTTCAGGTCTTGCTCACAATTTGATATATATTTTGTTCAACCGGGTATTTTTGTACCCTGCGAGTAGTTGAAATCACCACAAGCAGAGTCACTCAGTGAAAGCAATTAGGCACTATATAGAAATTCATTGTTGCTGAGTATAACAACTCCTGAAGAAGGGGATTTTCTCCCTGAAACAGGGTACAAAAATACTCGGGACCCCTGTAGACTTGGGACTTTATTTGGACTTTACTTTCAAATACTTTTTTGAGAGTGGTGCTCCATCATTATTTTCTTCATTCCAGTATACAGCAACACGACCAACCATCTGTTTAAATTGTTTGGAAGATATTTTCATTGACTATGTATTCCTGAAGCCTAGGAACCAATACCAGACTTGAATAACTTTTGTGTTAGAGCTGTTGCTCCTTTTCATTTTGTCAGGTACGGCCAATTGAGCTTTGTACGGGGAACTTAAATAATAGAGCCTGACTACTGGCCCTACTGGCTAGCAGATTCTGGGAGATGTACTCCAAGAATGAGCATTGTATAGGTCCTTCTTGGGCTAATGATCCATATGCTTCCATGACACATCTCTTGAAAGTGCATGACGGCAACTGCGCTCTTCCTCTCCCCCACAGAAGTCCATCGCTTGCAGGCACAAGCTGTTCCACTTCTCCCTTGTACCCAATGGCCACCAACAGCCCTCTCCCCTGTGAATCTGATGCCTAATTCTCAAGGAATGCCAGGGGCTGAGACTCACTCCACCATGGGGCAGTTATGCTCAGCACTGTCTTTTCCTCCTAAGATGGACTCGGCTGCACCTCACTCATTGCTGACATTTTAGATTTTAGAAAACCAACAACAAACCCGAATGTTTTTTTCGCTGCCTCTCCCTTCCTCCCCCGTCCTTGCAATTATTTTTTATATTTACTGACTTATGAAGTAGTGCTTGAGTGCCTATATGGTTTGTACCAGGAATGGATAATAAGCCACTTGGTCTAAGAGAACGAGGACAAGGCAGCAGCCAGCAAATGGAACTCAAGGGCTCTCTTTCCGTGTGGACTCTAAGAGTGAAGGTGGGACAGGCAAGCCCCCCTCTCTCTCTCTCGGCTTCTGTTTTCTTCTTCCTGCCCACATTGTTCAGGCAAAGTGGGGAAGGGGGTTCAAGGGGAGAAAAAAAGGTAAAGGTAAAGGTTTCCTCTAACATTAAGTCCAGTCATGTCTGACTCTGGGGGTTGGTGCTCATCTCCATTTCTAAGCCCAAGAGCCAGTGTTGTCCATAGACACCTCCAAGGTCATGTGGCCGGCATGACTACATGGAGTGCCATTACCTTCCCGCCAGAGCGGTACCTATTGATCTACTCACATTGGCATGTTTTCAAGCTGCTAGGTTGGCAGAAGCTGGAGCTAACAGCGGGCACTCACTCTGCTCCCGGGATTTGAACCTGCGACCTTTCGGTCTGCAAGTTCAGCACCTCAGTGCTTTAACACACTTTGCCACCGAGGCTCCCAAGGGGAGAAAGGGCAGCCACAATTTTTACCAGGGCAGGGAAGGACACACTAGCTCCGCATCTCTGCACAAATCTGAACAACCATTTCTTTCAAGGATCCTAAAGTAACTCGTAGTAAAAAAATGTTTTTTCTTCTTCTCTTCAACCTGGCTCATGGGGAATTGAACAGTAATATACTACCTTTAAGTAAAGGTCAAGGTTTCCCCTGACGTTAAGTCCAGTCATGTCTGACTCCGGGGGGTTGGTGCCATAAAACTGTCAGCAAAACACGAGGAAAGGAATGAGGAAGTACAGCCACTAGTGGACGGTGAAGCAACAGCTCCCCCTGTGGCCGGAATCGTGAAGCTGGAAAAATGTTAAATGCCTCTGTGTCTGTCTATACTGTATGTTGTTTGTCTGTTGGCACTGAATGTTTGCCATATATGTGTTCATTGTAATCCGCCCTGAGTCCCCTTCGGGGTGAGAAAGGCGGAATATAAATACTGTAAATAAATAAATAAAATTTCCATTTCTAAGCCGAAGAGCCGGCTTAGGTGTCCATAGACACCTCCAAGGTCATGTGGCCACTGGCATGACTGCATGGAGTGCCGTTACCTGCCCACCGGAGCAGTACCTATTGATCTACTCACATTTGCATGTTTTCGAACTGCTAGGTTGACAGAAGTTGGAGCTAACAGCAGGCGCTCACTCTGCTCCCCGGATTCCAACCTGTGACCTTTCGGTCTGCAAGTTCAGCAGCTCAGCGCTTTAACACACTGTGCCACTGGGGGCTCCTACTCCCATTAAGTCTAGTATATTAGTTTCAAAAATATTGGTGTTTCTTCTCTTTGACCATTCTGCAAATGTAAGCCTGAAGAAAACAAAATCCAGAGAGCCCAGAGCCAAGTCCCATCCAAACTACAGAGGAATAGTGCTATTATTCCACTTTGGCTGCCATGTTCCTGGGATCAGCAGTTTAGAGAAGAGGATTTAGACTTTTTAGCACTCAAGCCTCAACAGACTACAAGTCACAGGTTTCCATAGAATGGAACCATGGTAACTAAAGTGGAGTGACAGCGCTGTCATGGTGTTGTGTGAATGCATCCTTAGAGCAAAGTGCAGAACGTGTGGCTCTCCAGAAGGTTTATATATATACTAGCTGTGCCCGGCCACGTGTTGCTGTGGCGTTGTCTGGTGGTGTTGGTGAGAACTTGTTGAGGTAGTGGTGGTATTGAATGTCTGTTGTATGGTTGTCTTTGTGTTTAGTATGCATTTGGTTGTTTGTGTATTGTGAAAGTGGTTTGGGTAGAGGGGGTCTATGTCCCTGTGTAGTATTGTATAGTATTTATACGTTGTCCATGTGTTGTGGATACTTGGATTGTGTCCTGCTGCATAGTAGAAAGGGTTGGGCTGGATGGCCCTTAGGGGTCTCTCCAAACTCTTGGATTCTATGCTATTATTATTATTATTATTATTATTATTATTATTATTATTATCATCATCATCTTCATCATCATCATTATTATGTAGAGGCTGGTCCCTTGGGCTGAGTAGGTTGCTAGGAGACCAAGTGGGCAGAGCTCAGCCTTGTAACTGGCAGCAATTGGATAAAAAATAATTATTTATCTCCCTCTAATTAGGACTTTTATAGGCAGTGTGGAAGAAGCCTAAGTACCTGTCCCCTGGGCTGAGTGGGTTGCTAGGAGACCAAGTGGGCGGAGCTTAGCCTTTTAACTGGCAGCAATTGGATAAAAACAATTATTCCTCTCCGTCTAATTAGGACTTTATTTTTCTTTTCTTTTTGTTGTATGAATGTAGAGGCATGGATGAGGGGTTGTGTTGCCAAGTTTAGTGTTTCTGGGATGTGTAGTTTTGTTGTTTTGTCCTAGGCCGAATTTTTTTTTATCCTTTTATATATATAGATGTGGAGAGTCCAGGGTGAGAGAAGAGCTCTGGACTCTCCATCTATATATATAAAAGAGTGATGGCATCATGGCGACCCACAAAACAACAAAACTACAGGCCCCCCAACCTCGAAATTTGACAACACAACCCATCATCCACGCCTCTAGGTTGATACAACAAAAAGAAAAGAAAAATAAAGTCCTAATTAGAGAGAGAGGAATAATTGCTTTTATCCAATTGCTGCCAGTTAGAAGGCTAAGCTCCTCCAACTTGGTCTCCTAGCAACCCAATAAAAAATAATAAAAAACACTAAAAAATTAATACAATAAAATACTATAATAAGAGAAAATAACTAAAAATAATACAAGAAAATAATAAAATATAATAAATAAAAATATAACTTACAATAAAATTAATTAAAAAATGCAAATAAAGTCAAATAAAAATTACACAACAATTTTTAACCAATGCCACCACCACTTTGCCACAGCAACGCGTGGCCGGGCACAGCTAGTAGATATATATAAATCTTCCTTGCTTACTTTCTCCATACCTCACAACCTCAGAGGATGCCTGCCATAGATGTGGGTGAAACGTCAGGAGAGAATACTTCTAGAACATGGCCATACAGCCTGGAAAACATACAAAAACCCCAGATTAGGAATTGTTTCACACATACACCCCATGTAACATTGAAAAACAGCTGTCAAAAGTAGAAGCAGTTGGGTTTCTCCACTTTCTCCCCACATTCCACTAAACTCATCCATTTCTGATTCATACGGCAGCTATTAAAATGAGGAGGCAAGAATGGAGCCCAGATCACAATCATTTGCAAGCAACGTTGACAAAATGAATTGGCATGAAATGTGGTCTGAAGGCACCAGAGACAGAACACCTGAAAGGGAAAAAAATGGAGCTTTGGTGATATAATCTGGCTGCCACAAGGCCGGGAATTTATATCCCTCTGTGAGAAATTTATCCCAGCATTAGTCTTCGTCTCATTGTTTGTTGCACCTGTTCCAACAATGATTCTTATCCCGTCCAAACTCCCACTGATGCTATTGACTCTTAGGATCTAAGCCAACCAACACACGGTTGGCCAAACGCAATTTAGTAGGCAGGATACTGTAATGAGTGGAAGCAATTTGACAGCCTGCATCACACAAGGCACAACTCCTGATATACGAGGGTTGAATGAAAAGTAATGCCTTCACCTTTGTTACTTGGGTTTAGATGGGAATATTTTAATAAATCAAACACAGAAATAATCCTTAGAATGTGCTCTTTAACTACCACTATTCACTTTTCCACATAATCGTCAGACAATTGGATACATTTCTGCCAACGATGAACAAGTTTTCTGAAGCCGTCACAGAAGAAGTCGACACTCTGTTTCAGCAACCAGCATCTCACAGGACCCATTGTGCACAGATAGCCAAGCAAAGCAATAAAGTGACCCACATGTTCTTGTGAAATGCCGATTGTGCTTGAAATTTCTTTCTGAGTAATACGACAATTGTCCTGAATAAATCTGTTAATCTTTTGCTTGTGAAACTTGGTGGTTGCGGTCACAGGACGTTCAACTCTTTGTTTGTCACACAAGTCAGATGTTGAGTGCCCAACCATTCAATAGCCTAGCTCATTGTTTACCTAAACAACCCGAAAGACAGTTGGATCTGTCGAGCAGGAAAATTTACGGACCGCTTATGCGGGGAGGCTAATTTAACTAATTTACGTCACCATAAAAACGTCTAGCAGTAGTGTGGAAGAGGAAGTACTCCATCAAGGACTCGGTGTCACAGTGGATGATGAAGCAGCATCTCCCCCTGTGGCCGGAATCAAGCATACCCTCAGGAAACCGGAAGCTGGAACATGTTAAATTGCCTCTGTGTCTTTGTCTGTGTCTGTGTCTGTATGTCGTATGTCTAATGGCATTGTGATTTATCTATGATGTATTATTTGTTATATTTTATTGTATGCTGTTTTGTATTTGCATTTTTATTTATTTTGGAAACCGCCTTCTGTCCTCTCAGGGAGATAGAGTGGTATATAAATAAAGTTGTTGCTATTATTATTATTATTATTATTATTATTATTATTATTATTATTGACATTGTATGATACAGCAAACAAGATAGACATGCTGGATTTCGTATCACAAAATCACAAGTCGACCACTTCCCAAGCATCTAGGACTGTGTGATGTATTTTCGGATGATGCGCGCAGATCCCAGTTGGCATATTGTAATTTTGTCAATTTCTATTGTTTCCAAATGCCGGCTGAGATCTTTTGGCATGGCACCCAGTGTACCCATCACCACCGGGACCACCTGCACTGGTTTCTGCCAGAGTCTTTGAAGTTCAATCTTGAGGTTCTGATAGCAGCTGAGTTTTTCCTGTTGTTTTTCGTCAATGCGACTGTCACCTGGGATGGCGACATCAATGATCCAAACCTTTTTCTTTTCCACAACTGTGATGTCTGGTGTGTTGTGTTCCAGAACTTTGTCAGTCTGGATTCAGAAGTCACACAGTATCTTTGCGTGCTCATTTCCCAATACTTTTGCAGGTTTGTGATCCCACCAGTTCTTTACTGCTGGGAGGTGGTACTTGAGGCATAAGTTCCAATGAATCATTTGGGCCACATAGTTGTGCCTCTGTTTGTAGTCTGTCTGTGCAATTTTCTTACAGCAGCTGAGGATATGATCCATGGTTTCGTCAGCTTCCTTGCAGAGTCTGCATTTTGGGTCATCAGCTGATGTTTCGATCTTGGCCTTAATCACATTTGTCCTGATGTCTTGCTCCTGGGCTGCAAGGATCAGGCCTTCTGTCTCCTTCTTCAGGGTCCCATTCGTGAGCCAGAGCCAGGTCTTCTCCTTATCAGCTTTTCCTTCAATTTTGTCAAGGAACTTTCCATGCAATGTTTTGTTGTGCCAGCTGTCAGCTCTAGTTTGTTGTGCGGTGTTCTTGTACTGGTTTTTTGTCTGCTGTGCTTTGAGGAGTTTCTGATTTTTGACTTCAATCAAAGCAGGTTCTTCACTTTGCTTTACATATTCTGCCAGGGCATGTTCTTCTTCTTTGACTGCTTGTTTTACTTGTAAGAGTCCTCTACCCCCTGATCTTCTAGGCAGATATAGCCGGTCAACATCACTGCGAGGGTGGAGTGAGTGATGAATGGTCATGAGTTTTCTTGTTTTTCTGTCCAAATTGTCAAGTTCCGCCTGTGTCCAATTTATAATGCCAGCAGTATATCTTATGACAGGTATGGCCCAGGTGTTTATGGCCTTGATGGTGTTGCCTCCATTGAGCTTGCTTTTGAGAATTTTCTGACCCTTTGTGTGTATTCTTTGCTGATCACAGTTTTCACATGTTCATGCTTGATGTTGTCCAGCTGTAATATGCCCAGATATTTATAGGCCTTTGGCTGGTGACACTTTATTGTTTGGCCATTAGGCATATTTTTCCTTTCTTCAATGCCACTGTAGAACATTTGCCCAAACCAAACTCCATGCTGATATCAGTGCTAAAAATTTGGACGATGGACAGGTTTGGTCAGAGACTGGATTTCAGTTTCCGTTTTCCCATACAGCTTCAGGTCATCCATGTACATCAGATGTGAAATTTTGTGAGATTTCTTAGATGTTTGATAGCCGAGATTATTATTATTGAAAGTTTGCCATGTATGTGTGCATTCTGATCCTCCCTGAGTCCCCTTCGGGGTGAGAAGGACGGAATATGAATACTGTGAATAAAATAAATAAATGAATAAACTGGGATCAGATCCTGGGATATAAGGATAGTGTAGAAGGGGTCCTAGTGAGGTCCTTGCCCTGGGTTTGCCATGTTGTAATTTAGATCCCTAATTCACACTGGCTCTCCTTTGAATTCCATTTGCAATTGCATAGAAGGCATAGTTCATTGGTAGAGAGTTACAGCATATGCTTTCCATATGGATAGTCTCATATTCACCCACCAGCATCTCTGGTAGAAATGCTTTCAAGTACTAGGCCATGAGTGAAATTGAGCAATGACCCAGATGAGTTGCAGAACAAGAGGAACTGGATTAGATGGATCAGTGGTTGGAATGGGTCAAGGGCAATTTCATACTGAGTCCCCTATCTACAGCTTCTACCCTAATTACCTCTGTGATGTTTATGGCTATGTGTTGATCCAAACCTCATGCACAAAATAAAGGTTACCACTCCATACCTCCCTCTTCTTCTGAGTTTGTTCAGTCAGGGGGGAATATTGGAAGTGTTCGCACTGTATAATAACAAGGGCTGTGTGTGCAGAACAGAATGGAGTCTTTCACCCTGAAAGAGGACATGGGTAGCTGGCTGGCTGGAACATTGAATAAAAGCACTCCATGCCGAAACAAGGTGTTCCAAGCCTCACTTTGTTGCTCTATGCACAATTTGGATTGAGCAGAAACGATTGCTTATGACTAAATGGAATCCATTTTGGCCCTTATTCTCAGCTTCATATACTGAAAAAGCAGAGGCACTGGATGCTTGCTCTGATGAATTGAGGGCAACAAGGAAGAGGGGTTGAAATGTGCCAGAAAGGAAATGTGTCAGAATATTTGGGGGAAATATCATGTCCTTGCATCATAAGTCTCTTCAAAGAGAATCCGTCTCTTCAAGGGTTGTTGTATATTTTCCGGGCTGTATGGCCATGTTCCAGAAGTACAGTAGAGTCTCACTTATCCAACATTCTGGATTATCCAACGCATTTTTGTAGTCAATGTTTTCAATACATCATGATATTTTGGTGCTAAATTTGTAAATACAGTAATTACAACATAACATTACTGTGTATTGAACTACTTTTTCTGTCAAATTTGTTGTATAACATGATGTTTTGGTGCTTAATTTGTAAAATCATCACCTAATTTGATGTTTAATAGGCTTTTCCTTAATCCCTCCTTATTATCCAACATATTCGCTTATCCAACATTCTTCCGGCCCGTTTATGTTGGATAAGTGAGACTCTACTGTATTCTCTCCTGACGTTTCTCCCACATCTATGGCAGGCATCCTCAGAGGTTGTGAGGTATGGAGAAACTAAGTAAGGAAGATTTATATATATCTGTGGAAAGTCCAGGGTGAGAGAAGAACTCTTTGTCAGTTGGAGGCCAATGTGAATGTTGCATCCCATGCAGCTGTGGACAAGTCTACATAGAGACCACCAAACGCAGCATTGCACAAACACCACCACCATCATCATTATTTAATTACTTATTAATCGCCCTCCATCCACGATGCTCTAGGCGATTTACAAGATAAAATTGTAAAGGATAAAAATACATACATACAAATATTAATAAAATTAACATAGATTAAAAGTTCTAGTAAAGAGCCAGGTCTTGAGTGCGAGGGTGAAAGGCCCCAACTCACGCATGGCTCTCATCTAGGGCGGCAAGGCATTCCACAAGGCAGGGGCAGAAAGAGAAAAAGCTCTGCGCCTGGTCCTTTCCAAGTGCACTTCTCTAGGACCCGGTACATAAAGTAAGTCGTGTTGGGATGGTCGTTGCGACCTCCGATGATGGGAGAAGGAGAGACGGTCCCTAAGGTACGATGGGCCCTGGCCGTAAAGAGTTTTAAAGGTCAGAACTAGCATCTTATATAGACCTCGGTAATCAGTTGGAAGCCAATGCAGATGCTGCAGGACTGGTGTTATGTGGCATTTCATGGGTGTTCTTGTGAGTAGCCTGGCTGCCGCATTCTGAACAAGACGGAGCTTTCGGGTCGTGGACATCGGAAGGCCAACATACAGGGCGTTGCAATAGTCCAGCCTAGACGTGACCGTGGCATGGATGACCGTTGCCAGAGCCTCATCAGATAGACAGGGTGCCAGTTGTCTCACTTGTTGTAGGTGGAAAAAGGCCTGTTTGCTGGCAGCAGCGACCTGAGCTTCCATTGTCAGCTGCGAATCCAAGACGACACCCAAGCTCTTAACGGAAGGCGAAGGAGATAGGGCAGCACCATCGAAGGTGGGTAGCAAGTGGGTCAGACCAGTCGAGCGGCCATGCCAGAGAATCTCAGTCTTCGCCGGGTTCACCTTCAGTCTACTAGCACGTAGCCAGTTCGACAGAGCCTCCAGACAGAAGGTGAAATTGTCTGGTATTGACGTTGCTCCAGGCTCCAAGCGCAGAAGGAGTTGGGTGTCGTCCGCATATTGATAGCAAAACACGAGTCAAACAACATGAAAGGCACTGCAGAGTAACTCAACCAGAGAAATCAGCCATAGCAGAGCACTTGATGAACCCACCTGGACACAGTATATTATTTGAGAACACAGAAATGCTTGACCACTCCAACAACTATCATGTTGTTGATACACAGAGAAGCCAATGAAATTCACAAGCATGTGGACAACTTCAACGGAAAGGAGGAAACCATGAAAATGAACAAAATCTGGCTACCAGTCTTTAAAAAAAACTCAAAAATTAGAACAGTAAATGAGAAGCAACACTCTGAAAACAGAGGAGTTCCAGACATGGGAACCAGGGGCAGCTAACGACTCTGAACAAAGGATGCCCCCAGGCAGGAAGAAGCCAGGAGATGAAGCTATTCAATGCTAATCAAGGTGATTAACTGCAACAACCACACTGGCCTCCAACTGACAAAGAGTTGTTCTCTCACCCTGGACCTTCCACAGATATATATAAACCTTCCTTGCTGAGTTTCTCCATACCTCTCAACCTCTGAGGATGCCTTATTTTTACGGGGCTGAAACGAAAGGAAATAAAAGCAAACACGATGACTGTGCGGTTTTCATTTTCGTCTTGTCTCTCATTTCCAACAAAAATGTCGTTGAACAGTCAAAACGAAAGGAGAAGAACCCTGCCTTCTCTTTCCCTGTAATACATCTCTCAGATTTTATCCACAGAGGAGCTGCACTGTCTCCTGAAAGTTTCCTCAATGGCCTGGTGTGTGTGTAAAATAATTAAACCAGTCTCTTCCCAAGGAACCACGGGGCAGAAAGAACAACCCATCTGGCACCGGGTTAATTCTTTATTAATGGAGGCCCTGGGCCTTTCTTTGACCTTTCCCCGCTGGTCTTATTTAAGTATCTTGCTTTGGAGAGGTAGAAGAGACTTGCCTCAAATGAGAGAAGCACCTACTCTGCGGTTTCCAGCGTGAGGGCAGTGCATGTTGGAGTAAGTGAGATGGGTCAACGACAGCTCTGGGGAGAAGTGCTTCACTGTCTTTGATTGAGCCGCACTTGAATAAGAGAACAAAATGAAGCAAATCCATGAGCTTGGAATAAATAGTCTCACTTCTGTACTTTGCAATGTTATCGCAACTTGGCTTATTGTTTCTTCTTTTCATCCCTCTCATACAAAGCCTCATGGCTTTCTAGTAAAGGTAAAGGTTTCCCCTGACGTTAAGTCCAGTCGTGTCCGACTCTGGGGGTTGGTGCTCATCTCCATTTCTAAGCCGAAGAGCCAGCATTGTCCATAGACACCTCAAGATCATGTGGTCAGCATGACTGTATGGAGCGCCGTTACCTTCCCGCTGGAGCGGTACTTATTTATCTACTCACATTTGCATGTTTTCGAACTGCTAGGTTGGCAGGAGCTGGGGCTAACAGCGGGCGCTCATTCTGCTCCCGGGATTTGAACCTGGGACCTTTTCGTCCGCAAGTTCAGCAACTCAGCGCTTTAACACACTGTGCCACCTACGTGGCTTCATTTGCCAGTTTCATGCCAAGATGCATCATGTCAGGGAACTTTGTTGTTTTGGGCTGCTGCAACCTTTCTTAAAAAGGCACGGATCTTTGATTTTGAAAGGCAGGGAGACATTCCCAGTTTGAAAAGTTACTTTTTAAAACTGCAGCTCTTAGAATCTGTCAACCAACATAGTTCTTGGTAGTCATGCTAGCTGGAGGATCCTGGAAGCCTTTGCTCCCAAAGTACCTTTTCCAAATGCTGGATCACAAACACATTGCTGTGATCTACCACAATCGTAAGTGCAGATCAGACATGATAGCACAGTGGGCCCTTGCTGTCTGGTAGGATTTGGTTCCAGGAATCCCATGAATACCAAAATCCATGGAAGTTCCCAATCTTCTATCTTCTATACACATAATAAAAGTGAAAATCTGTATGTGTGTATGTGGCACGGGTGTCTGCTCACACAGACAGCCTCTGGCCTCCACAAACAGGCTCAAGTTCCCAGTGCTGAGGAGCCACCAAGTCACTCTTACTCAGGACATTGCAGGTTAGAGTGAGCATATCCCAGTATTCCTTTCTTTCTCTATTTGCATGACTCCGCCCACTGCCTCTCTCTTAACCCAATTCTACTCTTTTCTATGGCACACAGAAAACAGGAATTCATCAGCAACTATACATACTGGAGAGGTTTGTGGAGAATTCACCATGATTTATAGGAGTTGTAGGGACTGGGATGTATAGTTCACCAGCAATCTAAGAGCACCCTGAACCCCACCAACAATGGTAGTTACAATTCATCCATATTCAGAGAACACTGAACCCAGCAAGTGATGGATCTGGACCAAACTTGGCAACAGACCCAACATGGCCAACTGTGAATCCTGGGGGAGTTTTGGGAGGATTGACCCAAGATTTTTGGGAATTGTAGCTCACCCACATCCTTATGCATTTTCTCATGGAAGCACTCATAAAAAAGAAAAGCAAAGACTGATTTTTTTTTAAGACATAGCGTCACATATGATATTACCTAACTTCCAAAAAACAAACAATGCCCTTTCAAATAACCCGGGCATCGCCGGGTGCCCAAGCTAGTAACAAATAAAACGGTGTCCCTTATTTATTGTGTCAGAAGCAAATTGATACATTGATAATGGATTTAAAAACACAAACAAAGTTAAAAACTTGCCATGATACTAAATGCCCTTTGGCCAGATACTGGCCACTCTGATGTTGCTGTAAGACATTGTGCAAGTGGCAGGGCTCAGGCTGCATTGTAGTCAGTGGTCTGTGGTTTGCTCTTCTCCACACTCGCATGTCGTGGACTCCACTTTGTGACTCCATTTCTGTGGTGCCAGAGTGCTGTCTGTTCAGCGCCTTCTAAGTCGCCCAGTCTTCTGTGTTCCTAGGAGGGAGTCTCTCACCTGGTTTCAGCCACTGTTTGAGGTTCCAGGTTTTAGCCTGCCTCTTTTGGACTCTTGCTTGCTGAGGTGTTCTTGCGAGTGTCTCTAGACCTTAGGATGCTATTTCTTGATTTAAGATGTTGGCTTACTGGCTGATATCCAAACAGAGGATGAGCTGGAGATGTCACTGCCTTGGTGTTTTCATTACAGGCTGATATTTCCTGAGGAATGTCAGGTGGTGCAATACTGGCTGAACAGTATAATTTTTCCAGCGGCGTTGGGTGTAGGCATCCTGATAATGCGGCATGTCTCATTAGGGGCCACATCCACTGTTTCAATGTGGTGAGACATATTCCACACTGGGCATGCATATTCAGCATTAGAGTAGCCAAGTGCAAGGGCAGATGTCTTCACTGTGTCTGGTTGTGATCCCCAGGTTGTACCAGTCAGCTTTCATAATATAAATATATATATATATATATATATATATAAATGGGTCCCTGGTGGTGGCGCAGTGTGTTAAAGCGTTGAGCTGCTGAACTTGCAGACCGAAAGGTCCCAGGTTCAAATCCCGGGAGCGGAATGAGCGCCCAGTTAGCCCCAGCTCCTGCCAACTTAGCAGTTCAAAAACATGCAAATGTGAGTAGATCAATAGGTACTGTTCCGGTGGGAAGGTAACGGTGCTCCATGCAGTCATGCCAGCCACATGACCTTGGAGGTGTCTACGGACAACACCGGCTCTTCGGCTTAGAAATGGAGATGAGCACCAACCTCCAGAGTCGGTAACGACTGGACTTAACGTCAGGGGAAAACCTTTACCTTTACCTTTTATATAAAAAATAGCCCCTGCCCGTTGCTGACCTAGCAACCCGAAAGATAGTTGCATCTATCATGTAAGAAATTAAGGTACCACTTATAAAGTGGGGAGGCTAATTTAACTAATTTACGACTCCATAATAATCATCCAATCGCCATTGGAATGAGGAAGTGCCTTCACAGTGGATGATGAAGCAGCTGCTCCCCCCTGTGGCCGGAATCGAACATCCCCTCAGGAGAAGGTTAAATTGCCTCTGCGTCTATCTCTGTCTTTGTTCTATGTGTATATGGGCATTGAATGTTTGCCTTATATGTATACAATGTGATCCGCCCTGAGTCCCCTTCGGGGTGAGAAGGGCGGAATATAAATACTGTAAATAAAATAAAAATAATAAATATTTTTTCTAGCACCCACTTTTTGCTTGACAGTAAAGCAGTGCTTCTTATATAAACTGCTAAATTCAAGTTTTACTTTTGGAAATTATTTTTTTCAAGCCACAAATGACTGAATCCGTGGATGCAGAATCCATGAATGTGGCAAGCCAACTATAGTGTTTTATGAGCAAAGTATCTCGATATATTAAAAAGCAACTTGTCCCAAACTACTGTATAGTGTCTTCAGACTGTCCTTTGAAGATTTGCAATGACTATCAAAACACAAGTCCCACTAATACTTCTAAGAACAGGAAGGTTTAAGAAACAATTTGGTACTTGGAATACAGTCCACAAAAGAGACGATCTGAAGATGTGCAGTTAACTTGTTAGAAGGAAGTGAAGAAGCTATGTGTTTGAGAGGTTTGCAGAATAATATAGTTTGTACAGAAGCACTCAGTCCTCACACTGAGCTCCGTATCTGAATGTTTGTTTATTCCACAAGTACAAATACCTACAAATAAGCAGGTTTTACAAATACGCTTTAAGACTCTATTACAAGCAATCTAATTAGAAAGAAGGCAGCAAAACAGTAGTGAGCAGGCATTGCTTATTTGCAAGCATTAATTCTATTCTGGTCTTCTATTTCAGGAATAGTCAAAACAGTTGAAGAACTTCCAAAAGCACAAGCCAAAATAAAATGTTTCTACACTGAATAAATTTATTTCAACAGTACATCAATGTCGCTTCGATACTAATTTGCTCGGGTTAAAAAACACAACAAAGGGCTGCTAAAATAAATCACTCTGATCAAGTTGCAAAACTACAAATCTCATTATCTTTGGTGCCACAATTCCTTCATATCCACCTTATTTTTATTCCATTTTTAAACATGGACACTTCCATATCAAATGGAGGATATAAATCCTAATGGCACGTGGTTGTGTGTACATGTGATTGTGCATATGTGTGTGCTGATTTAATGCTCCCAGATCTTCTAGAATAATCATTGTTGGAGTAATACCACCCACTCTCCCATTGGGGATGCTGTGGTAAAATGTTGGCAATTGTTTACTAATATGCCCAGAAGGTACTGGGGTGAGAAAAGCTTGCCCATAGGTAGAACAGCTTTTCCCAGTGCGACACCTTCCATGTTATTGAATTATCATGCCATAACCTCCAACTGGCATTGATCATGCTGACTGACAGGAGGTGTAATCAAACACATCTGGACTATACCAGAAGCCGAGAAGCATATTTCATGTCAGTCAGTCCCAGAACAAATATGTCTCCCATGGATCACTAGTTAGATTTCTGGGGAAATGACAAAGACAAGCCTGCTGGCCATTGCCTGTGAAAGAGCAATAAGGAAACAGCAATATGCAGCAAAACCCATGGAGTTTTGAGTACGAGCCAAGCAGTCAATACACAGCAGGGATATTGATTCTTTTAGCCTCCTGTTAAAACATTTTCCCCAAAACATAGACTTAAGAATTCAAGCAGGACTCAACCCAGACCTATGAAGTGACTCACTGCCATCCCCGTTGAAAGGTTTTATTGATAAGGCTCTTGACTGGGAGACGACCTGATGTCAAGTTTCCGAATGCAACTCTTGTCCACAAGTCTACGTTATTCTAAATGGAACTACAGGGAAGAGGTGAAATGTGGAGCCCAATGTCAGCCTGGTTCCAGTTCCAAAGCACATTCCCTTTCCCTTTTCAGGGTACCGTAGTCGCAGTGGAAAAGCTGATGCAGCAAAGACGATGCAGGGGCCGGGCTGTGGCGCAGGCTGTTGAGCAGCTGCAATAAATCACTCTGACCATGAGGTCATGAGTTCGAGGCCAGCCCGTGGCGGGCTGAGCACCCATCAATTAAAAATTAAAAATAGCCCCTGCTCGTTGCTGACCTAGCAACCCGAAAGATAGTTGCATCTATCAAGTAGGAAATAAGGTACCACTTATAAAAAAGTGGGGAGGCAAGTTTAACTAACTTACGACTTGGAATGAGGAAGTGCCGTCAGAGTGGATGATGATGAAGCAGCTGCTCCCCCCTGTGGTCAGAATCGAACATCCCCTCAGGAGAAGGTTAAATTGCCTCTGCGTCTGTCTGTCTCGGTCTCTGGTTTGATGTGTTTATGGGCATTGAATGTTTGCCCTATGTGTGCATAATGTGATCCGCCCTGACTCCCCTTCGGGGCGAGAAGGGCTGAATATAAATACTTGTGATGAGTCATGGGCCATGTAGTCCCATTCCTGGCACTGTAGTGCCAGATGAAGAGGAAAACTTGGGTTTTTCACCGTCTCAGTCAGATTTGGAACTTTCCCAGCCAGATTTGGGAACCTTGCACCTGCAAGAGATTTGTCTTCCAGAAGTCTGTCAAACAAGCCCTGAGCCTAAATCTCCTATGTTTTCTCGCCACGAGTTTTGTAAACAACAGAGGGGAGTTCAAGCAGCGTCTCGCAGGAGTGCTAGGATAGCTGCTAAGTATTCAGCTGATTAAGCCTGCTTTCCATGGGAAACTTTAAGGAGTCATGCATCTGGACTCAGAGATTAGCTTTCGTTTCTGGTTCCCCAGAGAACTGCTCTTTGGTGAGAAAACTAGACCCTATTTAGGTGCTTTGCCCACAAAGGGTTCTTGCGGAGTCAATTCGTCAGCTACGGGAGTAAGTTGTGTGTGGACAGCGCGCTCCTGTTTCCAAGCCTTCGTTCCTGTTTCCAAGCCTTCGTTCCCGTTTTCAGCCTTGTTTACCTCCACGGATCTTGCCTTGTTTCCTAGGACTTAGCCTTGTTTTTCCAGGACTCAGCCTTGCCTTGTTTCCCGGATTTTGCCAAGTAATTCCACGGATCTTGTCCTTTGCTTCTCGTTCCTTGCTGCCTTGTACCAAGCCTTGTTTCAAGTTACTCCATAGCCTCGCTCAAGTTTCATGGACTAAGGGACCTTGTCATCTCCCCTCACTTTGCCTGGCAAAGTGAGTGTTTCGGTTATTGGATTACAACTTTGGACCTTAATATTTCATATTGGACATTGTTTCTTTGGACTAATTTTGACCTTTCCTGAAAGGTCTAATTCTGGACTATTTTCTACACTTGTTTTTATTAACTTTATATACTCCTTCAATAAAGATATTAGATAGATTCTGGCCTCTGTGTATGGTTATTGGTGCTCTGCAGCCTGGGTCTTGACAGTTTGACTCCGCCACCCTAAGCACCAATTAACCTAGGCCAGAATGTCTACCGGAGCCGGACCGGGAGGTCAGCCACTCAGCTACACCATCGACAAGGAGGAAGTGGACCGCATCCGTGATAAGCTCAATGCGCAGGAGGGAGAAATAAAAGGGTTGAAGGAACGCGGAATCCGTCTCCCGGCCTTGGCATTGCCAACCAAGTTTTCTGGAGAAGCTTCTAAGGTTCATGTTTTCCGTCGCCAATGCCAGGCTTATCTAGAGGCCCGCAATGCCGAGTTCCCCCAAGAAGACATCAAAGTGGCGTGGATCTACAGCCTTTTAGACGGGCCAGCGGCCAACTGGGCGACGGCACTGTTCGACCAAGTTTCCCCGCATCTAAGATCAGCGCAACACTTCTTGGATCACATTAAGGCGACTTGGGGGATCGAAGACAATTTGGAGGCAGCCGGCCATAAACTCCGGCGCCTCTCTCAGGGGGACAGACCCTTGTCCCAGTACATAGCCGAGTTCCGAGTGCTGGCCCACAGCACCGGATGGAATGATATAGCCCTCAGAGGACAATTCCGGGAGGGTCTCAACATCGAGATGTTGGAGGAAATTTCCAAGGTGGATCCCCCCCACTCTCTTGAAGCACTCATTGATCAATGTTTACGAGCTGAAGTCATGCTGGCCAACAGAAAACAATGGGTCCGAGGCCAGAGCGGTAGAGCTGGGGTGAAACCTCCCGCTCCCACCAGCGTCCAGCCGCGTCCAGCATGGAGACCCCCACCACCAGCCCCATACCCCAGAGGGAGCGAGGAGGTGCCGATGCAGTTGGGCAATGTGCGTCCCAGGTTAGACGCCGCCGAGAAGGCCCGCCGCCAACGCCTAAATCTCTGTTGGTACTGCGGAAACGGGGGCCACTTCGCCAGAGAGTGCCCAGCCAAAGGGAAGCCCGCCGCCCGTCTGGCGGCGGCGTCCTCCACGGAGACGAAGACGTCTGAGGCGGCTGGCACACAGCCGGCGGGGGAAGCCAGCGACCGGGAGTAGAGAGGCTCGCCAACCCGGTCAAAAAACCCACTCAAGAGCCGCCAACTGGGGTCCTGTTTCTTCTAGTAGTCACCTTGTGGTCAGCAAAAAAAGGACCCGTCATGGTCCATGCCATGATAGACTCAGGAGCCACAAACAATTTCATTGATAGAGAGTATGCCGACTCTCTGGGATTACAATATCATGACTTCAAGAACGCCCGTGTGGTGCAAGCCATCGATGGCCGCCCCCTCAAGACGGGCCCCGTAAGCCAGTGGTCGGAACCCACCAGAATGTGGATAAGGGAACATATGGAAGAGATTTCCTTCTTTGTTACCGAGGTTCCCCATTTCCCTGTGATTTTGGGTATTCCATGGCTGACACTTCACGACCCAAGCATCTCCTGGTCCAACAGGGAACTGCAGTTTGCTTCAAAATATTGCCAAAACCATTGCCTTGTAGCCAAGGTCTGCCATGCCACAGACACTGAACCCATTATCACCTTGCCCAAGAAGTACTCAGAATATTGGGATGTATTCAATGAAAAAGAGGCCGAGAGATTACCCCCACATAGACCTTATGACTGTGCCATTGACTTGGTGGAGGGGGCCCCGATCCCGCGAGGACATCTCTACTCCCTGACTGAACCGGAGCAAGAAGCTCTCAGGGAGTTCATAGAGTCAAACCTTCGCAAGGGATTCATCAGACCCTCTCAATCCCCAGCCGCTTCCCCAGTGATGTTTGTGAAAAAGAAGTCAGGGGAATTACGCTTGGTGGTGGACTATAGAGCATTGAACAATATCACTAAGCGGAACAGCTATCCCCTGCCCTTAATCTCGGACCTACTAGACCGACTTCGAGGAGCCAAGGTCTACACCAAGCTGGATCTTCGGGGGGCGTATAATCTAGTTCGCATCAGAGAAGGGGACGAGTGGAAGACTGCCTTCCAGACTAAATTCGGATTATTCGAGTCCCGAGTTATGAATTATGGATTATGTGGAGCTCCCGCAACGTTCCAGCATTTTGTTAATGACATCTTTCAGGATTATCTAGATCGGTTCTTGATCATCTACCTGGACGATTTTTTGGTGTTTTCTAGATCACAATCAGAACATGAGAACCACGTTAGAATGGTGTTACAACGATTGCGGGATCATGGACTTTATGCCAAACTGGAAAAATGTGCTTTTGATCTACAAGAGGTAGATTTCCTGGGGTACCGCGTCTCGCCACTAGGGCTCTCCATGGACCCGGAAAAGGTTTCAGCAGTATTGGAATGGCGGGCGCCCACCAACAAGAAAGAGGTGCAACGATTCTTGGGGTTCGCGAACTACTACTGCAAGTTCATTCCAGACTTTGCCCGCTGGTCTGATCCAATCACCAGCTGCATCCGTGGGAAACAGCCCTTCCGCTGGACAGATCAAGCAGAGAAAGGGTTCCAGCAACTAAAGAAATTATTCACGTCCCAGCCAATCCTTCAGCATCCAGATCCTGAAACCCTTTTTGTCGTGCAGGCGGACGCCTCCGATGTGGCGATTGGGGCTGTACTCCTACAACCGGTGGGAGATCATCTTCATCCTTGTGCCTTTTATTCCCGTCAATTGACCGCACCAGAGAGAAACTACACCATTTGGGAAAAGGAACTATTGGCCATAAAGGCAGCCTTTGAAACTTGGAGACATTGGTTAGAAGGGGCCAAATTTCCCATTGAAGTCCATACTGATCATCGGAATCTAGAGCATCTAAGAACTGCCCGCAAGCTAAATCAGAGACAACAACGCTGGGCTTTATTCTTTGAACGTTTTAACTTCCAAATTCATTATGTAACCCCAGCCCAGACCAAGCAAGCAGATGCTCTGTCACGGAAACCGGAATACGCTGCTGGGCGCAAGGAGACCTTGGAGTCCCAGCTGCTACAACCCGAGAACTTTGCCACGCTCACAGTGGGAAACACCAAATCCACTCCCATTGAATCAACTCCCTCTACTCCAGGGCCCCTTTGTGCTCAAGAAATCAGGGCTAGTCAGCAAGTAGATGCCTGGGCGCAGGACCAACTTCGCCAAGGACTACATTTTCCCTTTTCGCTTAAGGATGGGCTACTTTGCTATAGAAATCATGTTTACATCCCCCCAGGGCCGGGCAGGGAAAAGGCACTTCGTTTGTGTCATGACTGCAAGCCAGCAGGGCATTTCGGGCTATTTAAAACTATGCATTTGATCCTAAGAGATTTCTGGTGGCCCAAGATCCGCAAGGATGTGGAAAAATATGTCAACACCTGCCCAGTATGCCAGCGCTCCAAGACAAGAAGGGAAAAGCCCTCAGGGCTTCTACATCCCCTCCCTACTCCATCCCACCCATGGGAAATAATCTCTGCGGATTTTATAACTGATCTACCACCTTCCTGTGGATTCACCACGATCCTAGTGGTGGTGGACCTTTTCACCAAGTTAGCCCATTTTATTCCCTGTGAAGGCCTTCCCACGGCCAAAGAGACTGCAGATCTATTCCTTCAACATGTTTTCAGATTGCATGGATTGCCCAAGAGTTTGGTCACAGACCGTGGGTCCCAATTCACCTCTCATTTCTGGAAAGCACTACAAAAACTATTGGGCATAGACTCTCGTTTATCTTCGGCTCATCATCCCCAAACAGATGGGCAAACTGAGCGCACCAATGCCACTTTGGAACAATACCTTCGCTGTTATGTGAACTACCAGCAGGACAATTGGGCTTCCCTGTTATCGCTGTCAGAGTTTGCCTACAACAATGGGGTCCAGGCTTCTACTAAAGAAACCCCGTTCTTTGCAAACTACGGCTTCCATCCACGTTTCTTTCCTCCTGTCATTGAAACCTCAGAAGTTCCCGCAGCAGAGGACTGGCTGCAGGAACTCGCAGCGGTGCAACAACTCTTGCTCCAGCAACTAGACCAAGCCAAGGAGGACTATAAACATCACGCGGACAAACATCGCCAGCCGGGCCCCGAAATCAAGGTAGGAGACCGGGTTCTTCTGTCCACTCGCTTTTTGCCCTCCCATCGCCCTTGCCGGAAGTTAGATGCCCGTTTCATTGGTCCCTATCCAGTGGTGGCGCAACTTAACCCCGTGACTTTCAAACTCCAACTTCCACGCTCTATGCGCATTCATCCAGTGTTCCATCGCTCCCTGCTCCTTCCGGCGGATGGTGTGCGCCCTGATACAGACCGGCCGGCCCCCCCTCCTGTTGGGGTGGATGGGGAGGAGGAGTTTGAGGTTCAGGACATTTTGGATTCTCGCTTTCACCGCCGCCGCCTACAATATCTCATTGACTGGGTGGGTTTTGGCCCCGAAGAACGCTCTTGGGAAGACGCTTCCACAGTCCATGCTCCTGATCTAACCCGCCGCTTCCATCAGACCTATCCCGCCAAGCCGCGGCCTCGCGCCTCGGGGAGAGAGTCCCAGTTTGAGAGGGGGCTTGAGGAGGGGGATAGTGTGATGAGTCATGGGCCATGTAGTCCCATTCCTGGCACTGTAGTGCCAGATGAAGAGGAAAACTTGGGTTTTTCACCGTCTCAGTCAGATTTGGAACTTTCCCAGCCAGATTTGGGAACCTTGCACCTGCAAGAGATTTGTCTTCCAGAAGTCTGTCAAACAAGCCCTGAGCCTAAATCTCCTGTGTTTTCTCGCCACGAGTTTTGTAAACAACAGAGGGGAGTTCAAGCAGCGTCTCGCAGGAGTGCTAGGATAGCTGCTAAGTATTCAGCTGATTAAGCCTGCTTTCCATGGGAAACTTTAAGGAGTCATGCATCTGGACTCAGAGATTAGCTTTCGTTTCTGGTTCCCCAGAGAACTGCTCTTTGGTGAGAAAACTAGACCCTATTTAGGTGCTTTGCCCACAAAGGGTTCTTGCGGAGTCAATTCGTCAGCTACGGGAGTAAGTTGTGTGTGGACAGCGCGCTCCTGTTTCCAAGCCTTCGTTCCTGTTTCCAAGCCTTCGTTCCCGTTTTCAGCCTTGTTTACCTCCACGGATCTTGCCTTGTTTCCTAGGACTTAGCCTTGTTTTTCCAGGACTCAGCCTTGCCTTGTTTCCCGGATTTTGCCAAGTAATTCCACGGATCTTGTCCTTTGCTTCTCGTTCCTTGCTGCCTTGTATCAAGCCTTGTTTCAAGTTACTCCATAGCCTCGCTCAAGTTTCATGGACTAAGGGACCTTGTCATCTCCCCTCACTTTGCCTGGCAAAGTGAGTGTTTCGGTTATTGGATTACAACTTTGGACCTTAATATTTCATATTGGACATTGTTTCTTTGGACTAATTTTGATCTTTCCTGAAAGGTCTAATTCTGGACTATTTTCTACACTTGTTTTTATTAACTTTATATACTCCTTCAATAAAGATATTAGATAGATTCTGGCCTCTGTGTATGGTTATTGGTGCTCTGCAGCCTGGGTCTTGACAATACTGTAAATAATAAATAAATACTGTAAATAAATAAATAAATCCCATCTTGGGCAGATATGGAAAAAAGAGGAAAGAGGGGACATGCAGAAAAAGAAGCTCCAGAATAGATTCAGCACACCTGATACAAAGGTCAGTGGTTGCTATTGGTGACGATCCAGGTATTGGGAAACAATGATGGTGAGGTAGGAACAATAGAAGACAGGTGGCCTCAAACCAAGGGAGGCTCTGAAATAAGTTTGTTGCTACGAATATTTACGTATACGTCTCTCAATCTGTCCCTCTATCTATCTCACCCTTGTGATGTCTACATTTCACTCAGGGTGGCAGAGAATAATCAGAACCAATAACAAAATAAAAACAAAATTACAAAGCAACAGCATGATGAGAAATCAATAGCTCCAGTAGACAAAATGGACTGAAATCCATAAAAGCTTAATCTGTTGCACCGACAAGACCAGAAAGCTCAGCTTGTTTATTTTGCCAATCCCATGGCTGACATGGATCAGAAACAGCAGGAACTGAATATGTATTTGTGTGTGTTTTGGCTGGCATCTTTTGAAAAAGAGCTATGTTTCCTTGCTGATCTAGTCTGCTTTTCCCAGAAAAAGAAAACAAAACAAAGCTTTCCTTGGACAAGTGGATACAAGAGGCATTGGCTTCTTGAGGAACACATGTCAGTGAAACAGCATACAACTAGATCTTTATGCAGTACTCACAAATTTCTGCTGCTCCCCTAGTAGTCCAAGAGATGCTTACTCATTTTTGTTTCTGCGCTGCCAGGAGCATTGTTGCACCTCAGGATAGCTTCACCTTGCTAAATATACCAGACCGCACACAGAACGTAGTCTTTTTAGTTTATATATATAAAAGAGTGATGGTATCAGGGCAGCAGACAAAACAACAAAACTACAGGCCCCCAACCTCGAAATTTGACAACACAACCCATCATTCACGGCTCTAGGTTGATACAACAAAAAGAAAAGAAAAATAAAGTCCTAATTACAGGGAGAGGAATAATAGTTTTTATCCAATTGCTGCCAGTTTGAAGGCTAAGCTCCGCCCACTTGCTCTCCTAGCAACCTACTCAGTCCAGGGGACAGGCACAGTTAGGCCTCACTTAGGCCTCTTCCACAGATTATCAGATTTTAACTGGATTATATGACAGTGTAGACTCAAGGCCCTTCCACACAGCTATATAACCCATTTAGAATCTTATATTATCTGCTTTGAACTGGATTATCTTGACTCCACACTGCCATATAATCCACTTCAGTGTGTATACTAAACGTAAAGACAACCATACAACAGACATCCAATACCACCACTACCTCAACAATTTCTCACCAACACCACCAGACAACACCACAGCAACGCGTGGCCGGGCACAGCTAGTTAGAAAATATAAAAGGGAAAGGTTCTTAAAAGGCAAAAATACAGTTACAAAGAATTAGTTGTAAAATAGTTCCAAGAGATTATTGCAAAATAAATCCACACAAAATAATGCTGGAAATCACCAGAGTACATAAGGTCCCATAACATGAATAACAAGGCAAACGGGCAAAGTCCCAAGACACAGACAGCAAGGTAATCCAAGAGAACTAGAGATCTTGACACTTGGTTGGCAGAAGTTGCTTTGACCAAGATCTGCCTCCAAACCCCTGGCTTTAATAACAAAACATGAAAGCGTTTCTCTGACTTCTGACCTCTCGCTTATTAGCTATTCTTGCACTTCATCTCACCCGGAATTCTAGACGGTCAGCACGATTCAAAGCTCCGATCTCATCGTTGCTATCAAGGTCAAACAGCTCGTTAGTGCAAGCAGTTTGTTTAATGATATCAGTCTGAGAACCATCCTGTTCGGAGTCTAAATCTTGCACCTGGCTATTTTCCCTTTTAACAACAACATTCCTAGCTGTGGGAAAAGGAACATTCACACACTGCTCATCCTCATCAACAACAGAGTCATTTAGAACTAGATTCTGAACCTGAATCCCATAATCCTCATCAACCTGAGGATCCAGCTGAGTCACAACAAGCATTTAAAGATATCCTGGTATCTTAGGCTTCATTCCTGAATCCACTTTCCTTAGGGTAAGGTCCATCTATATATATAAAAGGCTTTTGGCATCACGGTGACTCACAAAACAACAAAACCCAACACCCCCAAACTCTAAAATTGGCAACACAATCCATCATCCGTGCCTCCAGTAAGATATAACACAATCACACAAAAAACACAATCACAACACCAAAAAAAGGCCAAAACCCACAACAGGCAATGTACACATGCGTGCAGAACTCAAAGTACTTTTTGGGACAGCATGGCTGCCCAGGATCAGCTCGCTCAAAGATTTCCCCTAGGTAGCAAGCACCCAGGCTTTGAACCACCGAGGCTATTCATTACAATTCTACCACCCCAAAAAAACATTCCCCTAAAAGGCAACTACCTAACCTTCCAAGCAGCAAGCCTATTCCTTTCTATTCCACCTCACCAAACAAGGATTCACATAAGAAAATGGACAGGCTTTCAGGCTACAAAGCTATTCACTGTTATTCCACCTACCTAACAAAGAATTCCCATACGCCACAGCAACGCGTGGCCGGGCACAGCTAGTATATTTTAAATTGTTAGATTTTAGCCTTTCTTGTAAGCCGCCCCGAGCCCTAGGGGAGTGGCAGCATATAAGTTTAAATAATAAATTATATATATATATATACAGGCAGCGTGGTGTAGTGGTCTGAGTGTCGGACTGGGAGACCAGGATCCAAATCCCTATTTCATTGTAGAAACTCACTGGATGACCTTGGGCAAATCACACTCTCTCAGCCTCGGTGGGAGGCATGGGCCAATCCCGCTTGGCAAGGGAATCGCCTTGTGTATGCCTCCAAGTCACCTGCTGGCACGTCCATGAATTTCATAGGGTTTTTATCAGGCAAGGAAGATTTGGAGATTGGTCAGTGTATTTCCCCAGAGTTCAGAACCAGGGCTCTGCTGCCACAAGAACTGTAGGGCTGGGTGCATGAGTACGTGTGTGCATTAAAATGCTCTCTCTCCCACTTATGGAGAAAATAACAAATTGCTATCCTGTTCCCTAAGGCTATTTTAGAGGCCAGGAGTGGGGGTTTTTTGGTTTTTTTTTTTTTACAAAACAGGTAGGAAAGTTAGCCTGAGGGCCAGTGTGCATTGTAATTTGTGCTTAAAAGTCCCACTTGCATCCTTGAAGGGAGGCAAAGGCAAATTCCTCTGAACAGATCTTACCACCAAAACCCCATGATTGGTTTGCCATAGGATTGCTTAAAGTTTGAACCACCTTGAAGGCATGTAGCAGTGAGGAGGGCTCAGGAAGTTGCTGTCATCAAGGAGTTTCTCAAATGATATCAAATGCAGGAGGGTGAGTCATTTTTTTTTAAATTTGTCAAAAATATAGGTATTTGTCTTTTTTCTGAAAGTTGATTAAAATCTATATATATAAAAGGGTAATGAAATTTCAGCCTTGGACAAAACAACAAAACTACACATCCCAGAAACACTAAACTTGGCAGCACAACCCATGATCCATGCCTCTACGTTCATACAACAAAAAGAAGAAAAAAAAATAAAGCCCTAATTAGAGGGAGAGGAATAATTGTTTTTATCCAATTGCTGCCAGTTAGAAGGCTAAGCTCCACCCACTTGGTCTCCTAGCAACCCACTCAGCCCAGGGGACAGGCAGAGTTAGGCCTCACTTAGGCCTCTTCCACACTGCCTATAAAATACAAATTATCAGATTTTAACTGGATTAGATGGCAGTGTAGACTCAAGGCCCTTCCACACAGCTATATAACCCATTTATAATCTTATATTATCTGCTTTAACTGGATTATCTGGACTCCACACCTTTACACTTTACCTTAACTACCACCAATTCCTCCTGGCTGTGGCGCAAGCTGGTGAGCAGCCAGCTGAGACCAATCACTCTGACCAAGAGGTCATGAGTTCGAGGCCAGCTCGGAGCCTGCATTTGTCTTGTCTTTGTTCTATGTCAAGGCATTGAATGTTTGCCTATATGTGTAATGTGATCCGCCCTGAGTCCCCTTCGGGGTGAGAAGGGCGGAATATAAATGCTGTAAATAATACTTTATTTCCCATACCACCAGACTTCGCCACAGCAACGCGTGGCCGGGCACAGCTAGTAGTAATATATAATGCTTATATTGTGCTATACGAATAATATAATATACTAGCTGTGCCCGGCCATGCGTTGCTGTGGCTTAGTCTGGTGGTGTTGGTCAGTCTACATTAGGTTGTATTTATGCTGTGACCTCCACCTTCTTTATACTCACATTAGTAGTAGTATTTGAAGTCTGTTACTTTCTTCAATTTTTGTGTTGATTGATAATTGGTTGACATCCCTGTTGTCTTTGGTTTGTTGTTAGTTGTAATGTCTGATTCTGCTGAGTGCGGTTTATATTTTTATTGTGGTACAATAGTCCTTTTTTTGTTTTGCCCGTGTAGGTGTTTATTATTGTTGTTGTTGTTGTGGTCATGAAGGTTGGATAAGTTAGATGCTACTGTATTGTTTTTTGGAGGCCCAGTGTAGCACTGACTGGCCTCTCAGCCTCAGTGCCTGGCTGTTTCTTGCCTATGATGGTGTTGATTCTTATTGTTGTTGTCATTGTTATTATTGTAATTGTTTTTTTGGAGGCCAAGTGTGAATGTAGTGATTGGGGAGGTGGATGAGTTGTGTTGTCAAATTTTGTATTTGTTATAGTCACAATGCGTTGTTGTGAGTTTTGTGGGTCCGGATTGTGGTTTTGTGGTGTAGTTGTGTTGTTACAACCGGGAGAAAAAGCTTTTGTGTTGTGTTGTCAAGTTTTGTATTTCTGGGGCGTTTAGTTGTGTGCCAAGTTTTGTATTTCTGGGGTGTTTAGTTGTGTTGTTATAGTCACGATGCACTGTTGTGAGTTCTGTGGGTCCGGATTGTGGTTTTGTGGTGTGGTTGTGTTGTTACAATCGGGAGGGAATGCTTTTATGTTGTGTTGCCAAGTTTCATATTTCTGGGGCATTTAGTTGTGTTGTTATATTCATGATGCGTTGTTGTGAGTTTTGTGGGTCCAGTGTGGTTTTGTGGTGTGGTTGTGTTGTTACAACTGGGAGGCAAGGCTTTTGCATTGTTTTGTCAAATTTTGTATTTCTGGGGCGTTTAGTTGTGTTATAGTCACGATGCGTTGTTGTGAGTTTTGTGGGTCCGGATTGTGGTTTTGTGGTGTAGTTGTGTTGTTACAACTGGGAGGCAAGGCTTTTGTGTTGTGTTGTCAAGTTTTGTATTTCTGGGGCGTTTAGTTGTGTGCCAAGTTTCGTATTTCTGGGGCGTTTAGTTGTGTTGTTATAGTCACGATGCATTGTTGTGAGTTTTGTGGGTCCGGATTGTGGTTTTGTGGTGTGGTTGTGTTGTTACAACCAGGAGGCAAGGCTTTTGCGTTGTGTTGTCAAGTTTTATATTTCTGGGGTGTTTAGTTGTGTGCCAAGTTTTGTATTTCTGGGGTGTTTAGTTGTGTTGTTATAGTCACGATGTGTTGTTGTGAGTTTTATGGGTTCAGATTGTGGTTTTGTGGTGTGGTTGTGTTGTTACAACCTGGAGGGAAGGCTTTTGTGTTGTGTTGCCAAGTTTCGTAGTTCTGGGGCATTTAGTTGTGTTGTCATAGTCACAATGCGTTGTTGTGAGTTTTGTGGGTCCTGTGTGGTTTTGTGGTGTGGTTGTGTTGTTACAATTGGGAGGCAAGGCATTTGCATTGTGTTGCCAAGTTTTGTATTTCTGGGGTGTTTAGTTGTGTTGTTATCGCATGATGCGTTGTTGTGAGTTTTGTGGGTCCGGATTGTGGTTTTGTGGTGTGGTTGTGTTGTTGTAACCTGGAGGCAAGCCTTTTGCATTGTGTTGCCAAATTTCGTATTTCTGGGATGTTTAGTTTTGTTGTTATAGTCACTGCGCAAACAACTTTATCATTTTATATATATAGATTGTATGTACATATGACTTGCAAGCCGCCCTGAGTCCCCTTCAGGGTGAGAAGGGCGGGATATAAATGTCACTAATAAATAAATAAATAAATAAGTTTGAGCATTCTTTCGTTGGAGGGGCTATTCAATGCTAATCCATCCAATGGACCCGTGTTTTCTTGAAGCTTGATGCCTTTGCTCTCCTACTGCCAGCTTGAACGAATGCATAGCCGAACACGCGTGTTCAGTACGACGGGCGCGCATTTCTGCTTGGAGCTGTTGTCATGGCATCCCGTCGGCATGGCAACTCACAGCCGACGGGCGGGAGAGGAAGGCCGGAGCCCCTCAAGGAGCCGGTTGCCATGGCGTCGCCTGAGGAGAGGATGCGGTTGCCATGGCAGCCGCGCGAGGGGAGGGAGAGGCGGAGGCCGCGGCAGAAGGAGCAGCAGGCGCCACCATCCGGCAGGGGGCGCCGCCGCGACGCCTAGAGCGGGAGGCGGAGCCGCGCGGATATGAAGCGCTGGCTTGACGGGGAAATCGTTGGTCGGAGTGGGCCACGCCCCTTTCGGAGGAAAGATGGCGGCGGCGGCGAGGGCGGAGGGTGCGAGTGGCACCCAGGGACTGCCAAGTAGGTTCCCCCCTCAGGAGCGGGGCTTCTGTGGGAAATCAGTAACTGAGAGCTGACGTGAGTGTCCAGAAGCGTTGGGGACAGGCTTCCCGTGAGGCCTGAGCTCGGCCTTGGCTTCCCTTGGCGGCATGGGAGGGGCCCTCTTTCCGAGAGGCGTCCCTTGCCCATAAGACGGGCCTGGGCCCACTTCGGCCCTCCCGCCCGCCAGATGTTTTGGACTCCAACTCCCACCATTCCTGGTCTCTGGCCCCTTCCTTTTCTCTTTCATTTTCCACTTAAGCGGCTGAGGGGGGAAAGGAAGGGGGCTGAGGCCAGGAATTGTGGGAGTTGGAGTCCAAAACACCTGGCGGGAGGGAGGGCCGAGGTTGGGCCAGGCCTGGTCTATGTGAAACAACCAAGACCAACTTGCGTGCCTTCAACATGGCACACCAGTATCGTCTCCTTCCAAAAATCTTGAAAATACCAGATAATACCTTACAAATCATATACAGTAGAGTCTCACTTATCCAACACTCGCTTATCCAATGTTCTGGATTATCCAACACATTTTTGTACTCAATCTTTTCAATACATCGTGATATTTTGGTGCTAAATTCGTAAATACAGTAATTACTACATAGCATTACTGCGTATTGAACTACTTTTTCTGTCAAAATTGTTGTTAGACATGATGTTCTGGTGCTTCATTTGTAAAATCATAACCTAATTTGATGTTTAATAGGCTTCTTCTTAATCTCTCCTTATTATCCAACATATTCGCTTATCCAACATTCTGCTGGCCCGTTTATGTTTGATAAGTGAGACTCTACCGTATATTGTGTTGTCGAAGGCTTACATGGCCAGAATCACTGGGTTGTGAGTTTTCTGGGCTATATGGCTATGTTCCAGAAACATTCTCTCCTGACATTTCACCCATATTTATGGCAGGCATCCTCAGAGGTTGTGAGGTCTGTTGCAAACTAGGCAAATGGGTTTATACATATATCTGTGGAATGATGTCCAGGGTGGGAGAAATAAAGAACTCTTGTCTGCTTGAGGCAAGTGTGAATGTTGCCATTGGCCACCTTGATTAGCATTGAAGAGCCTTGCAACTTCAAGGCCTGGCTTATTCCTGCCTGAGGGAATCCTTTGTTGGGAGGTATTTGCTCCCTCTATCAGCTCCAGCGCCCCATGCGGAGACATGAGAGAAGCCTCCCACAATGATGGTAAAAACATCAAACATCCAGGCAACATCCCCTAGGCAACGTCCTTGCAGACGGCCAATTCTCTCACACCTGAAGCAACTTGCAGTTTCTCAAGTCGCTCCTGACACTCAAAAAAGCTGACTATGGTTCTTTCATGTCTGGAATTCCCCTGTTTTCAGAGTATTGTTCTTTATTTACTGTCCTGATTTTAGAGGGACCCTCTCATCTCTGCAGGAGTGTACCATATACCATGCAGCTGTGGACAAGGAGTCTCCATAGGGATGACCAAACACAGCAGTATCGCCCAGACATGAACCAAGGAACATGAAAGACACTGCAGTCTTAACTCAACCAGAGAAGTCAGCCATAGCAGAGTATTTGGTGAACCAATCTGGACTCAGCATATTATTTGAGAACACAGAAATGCTGTACCACTCTCACAACTACCATGTCAGACTACACAGAGAAGCCACTGAAATCCACAAGAAGCAGGTGGACAATTTCAACAGAGGACAAAACCATGAAAATGAATAAAATCTGGCTCCCAGTATTTCAAATAAAATCTAAGATTAAGATAGTAAATAAAGAACAACACTCAGAAAAGAGGAATTCCAAGCATGAAACAATCAGGGCCAGCTAAGACCTCCCAACAAAGGATTCTCCCAGGCAGGAAGCAGCCAAGCTGCAAAGCTGAAAGGCCATTCAATGCTAATCAAGATGATAAATTGCAACATTCACACTTACCTCAAGCAGACAAGAGTTATTTTTCCCACCCTGGACTTTTCACAGATATATAAATCTCACTAGTTTGCAATATGCCCCACAACCTCTGAGGATGCCTGCCATAGATGTGGGCAAAACGTCAGGAGAAAATGCTTTTGGAACATGGCCAGACATTTGGGAAAACTCACAGCAACCCATATATATTGTGTCCCCAAACATTCCATTACTACGTTTTATATTGATGTTCATAGCTCTGATAAGGAGGTGGTCTCGCCTCCAGTTTGCTAGTAAAACTGAATCACTGTGTCACACAGTGATGCGTTTCTAAAGAGTTGGTCACCAACATCGACATTAATTCCACCATCCCAGTTTGAACTGGTACCTGAAATAGATTTTTTTCTTTCCGTGTTGGAAGCAACTTGAGAAAAACTGCAAGTCACTTCTGGTGTGAGAGAACTGGCCGCCTGCAAGGATGTTACCAAGGGGACGCCGGATGTGTTACCATCCTGCAAGGAGCCTTTTTTCATGTCCCAGCATGGGGAGCTGGAGCTGACAGAGGGAGCTCACCCGCTCTCCCCAGATTCAAATTGCCAACTTGTCTGTCAGCAGTCCTTCCCTCACAAGGGTTTAACCCATTGCGCCACCAGGTACTCCGCCTAAAATAGGGTGATCTCTAGGAAAGTTGAATTGGCTAAACACCTCAATGTTGACAACACTGAGGACCCTTCCAGAAACACCCTGAATCCCAGGATTTGATCTCAGGTTTCCTGTTTATCTCAGATTATCTAGCAGTGCAGACTCATATAATCCAGTTTAAAGCAGAAAACCTGAGATCAGATCCTGGGATATAGGGCCTGTCTGGAAGGGCCCTGAGCTAGATGGGTTTAAGTTTCTGTGTTTCTAGGGCAGCTCTTTCTATTCTTAGGCCCCTTCCACATAGCTATATAAAATCCACATTGAACTGGAGACACAGGTTCTCACTCTTGAAGTGATCCTGAACTCATCGCTGACCCTGGAACCCCAATTGTCGACGGTGGCCAAGAGTGCCTTCACACAATTAAAACTTGTGCTCCAGCTGCGTGCATACCTTGATCTAGCTGTGGTAGTCCATGCTTTAGTCACTTCAGATCGGCAGCCAGGTTACTAACTGGAGTGCCATACAGGGAGAGAAGCACTCTCATGTTGTGGCAGCTCCACTGGCTGCCCATCTGCTTCCAGGCTAAATACAAAGTGCTGGTCATTACCTATAAAGCCCTAAATGGTTCGGGTCCAGCCTTTGGAAAATAAACATATCTCTGTATCCAAAACACTGTGGTCAATGGGGGAGGACCTGCTCTTGGTCCTACCCCCGTCTCAAGCATAGTTGGTGGGGACGAGACAGGGGGCCTTATCTGTGGTCGCCCCCCTCCTCTGGAACTCCTTCCCTAAAGAAATGAAAACTGCCCCCCCCTCCTCTCCTTTAAAAAGCTTAAAAACTCATGCACCTTAGCATATGGAGAAGAGGAAGACTAGTACACTTTTATATATATCCTTGCCTATATATTGGACACCTACTTCAGCCTGTGGATATTGTGTGTGATAGGTTATATTTTGTTTATTTAAGTTCAGTTATGTATTATATTTAGTTTTATCAAATTATTTTGAGATTGTTTTATTCACTGTTTTGATTTGATTTATCATTGTCTGTTTTCGGCATTGAATGTTTGCCATTTTGTTACTTTTGTTGGAAACTGCCCTGAGTCCCCTCTGTGAGAGAGGACGGGGTACACATAAAGTATTATTATTATTATTATTATTATTATTATTATTATTATTGCTACTACTGCTACTATTAAGATCTATGAGGGCCCTTCCAGACTGGCTGCATATCCCAGGATTTGATCCCAGGTTATCTCTTTATCCCAGTTTAAAGCAGAAAACCTGGGATCAGATCCTGGGATATTGGACCTATCTGGAATGGTCCTGGGTTTTCTGAGATTTAGCTTTCTGTGTTCCTAGGGCAACTTTTTCTGTTCTTAGGCCCCTTCCACATAGCTGTATAAAATCCACATTGAACTGGATTATATGGCAGTGTGGACTTAGATAATCCAGTTCAAAGCAGATATTGTGAATTATTTGCCTTGAAACTCTGAGTTATATGGCTGTGTGGAAGGGCCCTTAGTTTCAAGGAGAAACTTTTATCTTGGAATGTATGAAGCTGTTCTTTAGCTCCTTGCTTTATGTGCTGATCTTAAAATCAGAACCTTGGGTTGGATAAGCACACAAGTAATAACATGTAAAAAGCCATCTTGAGTCCCCTCAGGAGGAAGGTGGGCTGTAAATAAAGTAAATAAATAGCATGAAATGTTTGGAAACCTCTGTTATCCATCCAGCGTATTTTGAAGAAGTCCAGTGGGGTGGCAGATACTTCTTGCATACTTAGAAAATTGTCTTACATCAAGTTTGTTTGATTCAGTATTCTCCGGTGGGCAGGAGTTCTGTAAGATTTAGGACCGGGTCCATTTTGGCACCTAAAAAATGTGAAACCTGACAATGTATTGGTTTTAATTCCACCAAGGCACACCGCATTAGATCAGAAGTTTGGAAAAAAATATAGATAATGTGTTTGGATATGGACCTGGATTCCCCTGCCGCCCCGAGTGGCTATGGGCTGGCCTTTATCTCTTAGCCTCCTTGCTTTACATAGTTGTTAAGATAAAGCTATAGGAATGTTCTGAACCTCTTGGAGAGAAAATGGGAATTCATTCTGTTGCAAACATGTTGTTATCTAGCTTTCTGATATCTAAATCATGGTGTGAATGCTTAATTGGCTCTTGCAGAATAGCTTATATTGGTTTGATTTGCAGAAGCAGTTCATACCTCGGCATGTCTTTATTGAGAACTCAAACATTTTATTTGCAAAAGCCTGGTTCTGGCACCAGCATTTGAGACTATTGTATCTCGGCTCCAATTTTAAGTATTTGTGTATTTTGACTGTATAATTGTGAACTGAACATGCTCTCTCGTTATACTTTAGTTTCTCTTAAGAGAATGTTCTTGTGTCTTTTTGGATCATGTTTCATATTATACTGTGTTAGAAAGTTCAGCTGTCCTATTTAATATTCTGTATTGTTGAACTAGATCATTACTCCTTCACTGCAAGGACACAGGGTACTACTTGAGATATGAAAGCTGATTTATCCCTGTTCCTTATTCATTACTGTTCTTTCTGTAAATTTTCAACCATATAGAAAAAAGCATCTTAGTCATTTTTTTTGCCAGATTCATTGTAAATAAGGTGTCACAGCTTGCACATCTTATTCAGACTTTATGTGTTAAGTGCCAGAAAAACAGTTGAAGTGGTACTGACATTCAAAGTGAACACACTTACTGTGGGATAGGCTTCATGGGCCAGAGTCCTATTTTATTTCTTTTTTTTTTTTTACAGCAGATTGATTTGGTGGATTGCCTATTGTTAGTACAAGCAGTGGTATCTGAAATAGGTGCTATATATGAGATTAGGGTTGATTTTCTTTTCTTCTCCATTAAAGCTCATTCTCAGATCAATCACCTTCCTTTCCTTAACAAGCATGGCTTTGCTTTTTGCTCTACCAGGTTCCTGTTGTGCTGGGATATTCTTGATTTGAGGAAAGTATTATGGATCATGATGCCCCAACCATCAAGCCTCGTCGGATCCAGAATCAGAACGTCATTTATCGTTTAGAACGTCGGAGGATCACCTCTGGAAAAACTGGGACTCACTGGCACCAAGTCCGCATCTTCCATCAAAATGTTTTCCCCAATTTTACCATTGTTAATGTTGAAAAACCTCCCTGTTTCTTACGGAAGTTTTCCCCTGATGGGAGGTACTTCATTGCCTTCTCCTCAGATCAGACCTCTTTGGAGATCTATGAATATCAGGGCTGTCAAGCGGCCGAAGACCTCCTCCAGGGCTATGATGGGGAGATCTTGGCTAATGGCAATGACCAGAGATCCATCAACATTCGTGGGCGCCTCTTTGAGCGTTTCTTTGTCCTCCTTCACATTACCAATGTGGCGTCTAATGGTGAGCACTTGAACCGTGAATGTAGTTTATTCACAGACGATTGCCGCTATGTCATTGTTGGCTCTGCTGCCTACTTACCTGAGGAACCCCACCCTCCTTTTTTTGAGGTTTACCGCAACAGTGAATCAGTCACGCCGAATCCCAGATCCCCTTTGGAAGATTACTCTTTGCACATCATAGACCTTCACACAGGCAGGCTGTGTGACACTCGGACGTTCAAATGTGACAAAGTTATCTTGTCCCATAACCAAGGACTGTACTTATATAAGAATATCTTGGCTATTCTGTCTGTGCAGCAGCAAACCATCCATGTCTTTCAGGTAACACCTGAAGGCACCTTCATTGATGTACGGACAATAGGTCGTTTTTGCTACGAGGATGACCTCCTCACACTTTCTGCTGTATATCCAGAAGTCCAACGGGATTCTCAGACAGGCATGGCAAACCCATACAAAGAACCATTCATAAATTCCCTGAAACACAGACTGTTGGTGTACTTGTGGCGAAGAGCAGAGCAGGATGGGAGTGCCATGGCTAAAAGGAGGTTCTTCCAGTATTTTGACCAACTGAGGCAGCTACGCATGTGGAAGATGCAGCTATTGGATGAAAACCATCTTTTCATTAAATATACAAGTGAGGATGTCGTCACATTACGAGTGACAGACCCTTCACAGGTAAGAGTTCTGGTCTTTGTGCTGAACTAACTTACAACAGACTGAAGTTTTGTCATTTTGTTAACATTGTATGGTATGCTTATCATTTGCTTTTGTAGGATGGGGACATGAGTTATGCTTTCTTTGTGGCAAAAAACAAAAAGGAGACAGATAATTGCACATTTTTTTGTATCTGTTCAGTCATACAACACTTGAAAAATAGTTTTGAAGGGGATACTGCCACAAACAAGATGTGAGATGCACTTCCTTTGTAAGGTTTTGATTGGATTAAGGCTTCCATTGTCTTTTCTCTGTGGCATTGTGCTTTGGAGCTTTTTGTAACCTTGCCCATATTCTCTTCTCCACAAGCCCCAATCATTCCATAATTCTCTTTTGGAAGAGAAATAAGCTGCAAACAGTTAATTGCCACCTCTAGAACTTCCAAGGATGATAGTTTATCTTAAAAACAGATTCTTAACCTCTCCAAGGCAGAACAAATAGCAGAACTGGAAGTGACTGTCATTGCCTGTAACTAGTATAGTTCAGACCGTCATAAATCTGAGGCTTGGCTTTGATGCCTGTGTTGCTTGTAGCAGATCCTAGAGCAGTGGTTCTCAAACTGTGGGTCCCAAGATGTTTTGGCCTTCAACTCCCAGAAATCCTAACAGATGGTAAATTGGCTGGGATTTCTGGGAGTTGTAGGCCAAAACACCTGGGGATCCACAGGTTGAGAAACGCTGTCCTAAAGAAAGCTAAATTTATCTCTTGAGTTAGGGGCTGCTGTGAGTACCGCCCTGAGTCCCCTTGGGGAGATAGGGTGGGATAAAAATAAAGTTTTATTATTACATTATTTTTATGTGTAGAATGCAGTTGCATCAGTGTTGCAGCCAATTCTTTGTTATTTCTTATGTTTATATATTGTTGGTGCCACAAAACTGCAAAGAGATACCTGAATTCGCATGTTAGTCTTTTTTACTAATGAAGTCAAATTACCGTATGTCTCCAGTATGGCACATGTTCCTCTAGTATCTTTGGCATAACTAAGATAGTAAAGAGATGTGGCAAAGTATTATATGGAGACTGGAGCTTCACTCAGTCATCCAGGGCTATCAGAGTTTGTTGGACAGTATGCTTAATTTTCCCCAAAACTTTATAAACTGATATAATAAACATAATGTAGCAATTTATATTTAAAGCAATGTGGATTAGAAGCTTTATTTTAAAGTGAAAAGTAAAGGTATTACGATCTCAAAATGCTGTGTGCGCCGCCAATGCAAGCACTGGGTCTCTAAAAATGTAGAAATGTTTGTTAACATGATCATTAGTTTGCACAGTGTTACTTAGGAAAAGATTTCTTCACAAGTACCCAGGTGACTGATTGCAAAACCAAAATGCAGTTTTTGGACATTCTTGGATAAGAGTGCAAGTAATTCAAAAGAAATAGTTAACGGCGCTCAGCCTTTCATTTCCCAAGCAGCGGGGGACCCTGAAGGGTACACCGTTTACAGGCAACAGTGGAACACAATGCACTTTAAAAAGCTCATCTCTGCATGTCGGTACTATTAAGACAGGAAAAGAAAATAAGTGCCCCTGGACCCCTCCCCAAATAAAACCTACCAACTTTCACCTTTCTGCATATAGAGGGGAAAAATAATTGGTTGCCAGCCACCCCCTGGCTTAAAAAATCACTTCTCAGCAGGACCTAAAATTAAATCTGTCATTCTGGGGGGAAGAAAACATTTCATGTTTGGCAGAGAAAAGAAATGGGAACACTGATGTGTCCAGCTTGAAGTAAACAAAACAAAGTAAAAATCAGAGGAATTTCACATTGCTTTGTAAACCATTTGATGGTAGTTAATAGCTTACTTAATCTGATACCCATTGAGATGACTGGAAGTACAATACACTGGCAGGCAAAATGTGGAATCCTCCCACCCAACCACAAAATCATGTCTAAATTTTTGGTTGGTTTAACCAGTTGGTGGTGGTAATTACTAACTCAAATCTCTGCCTGTCCTCAGCTGGCTTATTTGAATTCTGCTTCCTCCCATTCAGCCCTCGTTTTTTGTTGTTTATAACATGGTGACCACTGAGGTGATTGCTGTCTTTGAGAACACATCGGACGAGCTCCTGGAACTCTTTGAGAACTTTTGTGACCTTTTCCGGAATGCCACACTCCACAGTGAAGCAGTTCAGTTCCCTTGTTCAGCTTCAAGCAACAATTTTGCAAGGCAGATCCAACGCCGGTGAGCCCATGAGAATCTACATAGTCAGTCTACAAATCCAAGGATTTTGGAGAAGGGTGGGTGGGTTGGAGGGGGCACAGTGGCTGCAATTCATACTGTTTTAAATGGCTTTGTTATCATAGTGCCATTGGTATATGTAGTGCTTTGGGGTTTTTATTATTTTTTAATTCATAAGTTATTTACAACAAATAAAGTCAACAAAGATACAGTATCATATAGTCATTTTGCATTCTACAATTTAAACATTCTTTTCTCGAGCATCACTTGTGTGATGCTCGAAACACACACACCATATATACTCAATTATAAGCTGAGTTTTTTAGCCCTGACACCCTCCCCCCCCAAGGTCGGCTTATATTCAGGTCATCTTATATAGGTAATCAGAGTTGGAAGGTTTTAACTTATTAAAGTCTTATTAATATCTGAAATACAGTTTTATGTAAATATTAAAAAACATTTAACCTACAGATGCCTCAATTAATGTAATTTTATTGGCATCTATTTTTATTTTTGAAATGTACCTGTAGAAAAAATATATAAAAGTATATAAAATAAATAAATTTCCCACCCTCATCTTATATTCGAGTCAATAAGTTTTCCCAGTTTTTGATTGTAAAATTAGATGCCTTGGCTTATATTGGGGTCGGCTTATGCTCAAGTATACACTAGAGAGAGAGAGGGAGGGAGGGAGGAATTAATTAAAGGCCTTAACGTTAATGATTAATACAGTAAGATAATGATAAAAGTAATAATAAAAGGACACCTTTTAAAATTTCCTTATCTAAAGTACTTATACATCCAATACAGACACAGTTCTTCTAATTACTTAAATGTATTTAACTTTCCCCCCCCCCCCTACCCCTACCCCTTTCCCCCTTCTTTGTGCCACCTTCCCCTGGACCAACTTATCTAAATTTCATTGTTTCTGTTGCAGGTTTGTTACTCTGTCCTTCAGTAAACACACATTCTATAAACCTCCCCCATATTTTCCAAAAGTCTGTTTGTTTCTGTATTCTCTTTTAAACTTAGATGTCACAAGTCAGTTTGTCATTCATCGCTATATTCCAATCTTCTTTATACCATTTTTCCAATTGGATTTCTCTTTTATCTTTCCGCTCTTTAGCGACTATCAGTCTTTGCTGCTGTTAATAAAATGGAAATTAGTTCCTTCACTTCTTGTGAGGCTTTAATATTGTCATACAGTTATAAAACGCTGCTTCTTGTGTGCTCTTTATCTCTATTTTTATTATCCCTCTCATTTTTTAAATACTAATTCCCAAAAATTTTGTATACATTTACAAGACCACCACATATGAGCCAATTTTTTGACATTCTCTCCAGCATTGATTTGAGTATTTTCCATCTATCTGATTTAATCTAATTGATGTTAAATACCATCTTCATACTATTTCATAATAATTTTCTTTAATTCTTACAGACATATTTTTAAAGTACACACATTCCATATTTTTTGAATATTCAAAGCTCTTTCAAAGTCTAATTCTCCTATTTCTTTGAGATGGTCTTGTTCCTGCTCATCTTCCAATAATAATTTATGAATATCACTTGTACCTTTTATTGTTTCATTTTCTACCTTAGCTTCTCTTTGGATAATCATCCTCTCAAATTTTGTATAGTCTATATCACCCTCATTTTTCTTTCGTATATCAGTTGATAATTTTCCCAGTTGTGAGCACTTATACCATGCAATTGTATTTCCTAATAATTGATCTTTTATTCTTTCTATACTTGTCATCTTTAAATCCCAATCTTTTATTTTGATTATTTCTTTTCTTTTACATTCTTCTTCTAATTCTTTTTTTTTTTTTTTGGTTTACAGGGAAATTTTCTATAGTCAATATCAGTGTTAAAGGTGAAATACCTGGCATCAGCTTTATTTTATATTTCTTCCATTTTTAAAGAAGGGATTACTTAATTTGTTATACCAATTCTTTTTATACCTTCCATTTTATATAGAAAAATATATTCGAATTTCAAATCTATTCTTTTATTGACTTCTAACCATTCCAAATCTCCTTGATTTGCTAAACCTTCTACTATATATCTCATTTGATTGGCTTGGTAGTATAACTTAATGTTTGGGAGGCCTAAGTCACCTTTTTGTGGTTTATACCATTTACTTTTATTTATTCTGGCTTTTTATTTCCATTACAATAGAAATTTAACATATTTTCCAGTTTTTATATTCTTGTTCCAAAATTTTTATAGGTAGCATTCTAAATTAGAAATATAGTGTAGATAAAATCTTCATTTTAAACAGTGTAATTCTACCAAACCATGATAACTTAAATTTAGCATATTCTATCAATTTAATATTCACTTCCTTTCTCAATCTGGTAGAGTTATTTATCTCTAATTTTTTTTAATTCTTTGGATATATTAGTTCCTAGATATTTGTCTCTCTGATTTTTATTTTTCCCTCCTGCTTTAATTTTTTTTCTTTTTGATAATTAAATAATAACATTTCTGACTTGTTCCAGTTAACTTGTAGACGTCTTATTCTTCCAAACTCTGTTAAATGAGCTTCAATTTTTCCCCACTGTTCTGTTGGGTTTTCAATAGTTAAAAGAGTAAAGGTAAAGGTAAAGGTTTTCCCCTGACATTAAGTCTAAACGTGTTGACTCTGGGGGGGTTGAGCTCATCTCCATTTCTAAGCCAACTTGAAGAGTTGGGTTGCTAACCTGAAGGTTGCCAATTCGAATCCAACCCAAGGAGAGCGCGGATGAGCTCCCTCTATCAGCTCCAGCTCCATGCCCCCCACAAGGATGGTAAAAACATCAAAAAAATGTCTCCTGGGCAACATCCTTGCAGACATCCAATTTTCTCACACCAGAAGCGACTTGCTCAAGTGTCTCAAGTCACTCCTGACACGAAAAAAAAGCCAAAGAGCCGGCGTTGTCTATAGACTCTTCCAAGGTCTTGTGGCCATGGGCATGACTGCATAGAGCACTGTTACCTTCCTGCTGGAACGGTACCTATTGATCTCACATTTGTATGTTTTCGAACTGCTAAGTTGGCGGAAGCTGGGGCTAACAGCAGGAGCTCACTCTCCCCAGATTCAAACCGCCGACTTTTTGGTCAGCAAATTTAGAAGCTTAGCGGTTTAATCTACTGCACCATCAGGGGCTCCTAGTTAAAATAGTATCATCTGCAAATAAATTAGTTGTATTCTCCTCAATTCCTATTCCTTTTACGTTACTTCTTCTCTAATTACATTAACTGATATTTTCATCATTATTGCAAACAAAATTGGGGAAAGGGGCATCCCTGTCTTGTACCTCAGTTTAATCTTATTTTTTCTGTTAGGCTATCATTCACTATTTATGAAGCACAATTTTCTGAATACAGCTTACCAATTAAATCTCTAAACCTTTCACCAAATCCAAAATTTTCCAAAATCATTTGTAAAGCAGGCCAAGATACACTACCAAAGGCTTTGAATATATGTAAAGCTAATAAGCCAGCTGTTAATTTTTTAATTATATAAATTATATTTAATACCTTACCCATTAGATTTGATGTTTGTCTCCCTGCTCTGAATCCACACTGATCTTTATTAATATATTTATATATATTCATTTTCTTTGCCATTATTGCAGTTAATATTTTTGCATCTTGGTTTATCAAAGATATAGGTCTATATCATCCAGGATCTATAGGGTTTGAGGTTTTTAAATTAATATAATCAGAGATTGTTCCTATGACCTATTTTCAATATTTATGTAATTGTTCTATGTTTTAAATTGGTTCTTATTGTTATCATATTGTATTACTTTGGTTTTAATGTATTTTATCTGGTTGAAAATGCTGTTTTTACATGTATTTTACTTTGTTTATTATTTGTTTTTGGGCTTGGCCCAGTGTTAGCCACCCTGAGTCCCTGCGGGGAGATGGAGGAGGGATAGAAAAATAAAGTAGTAGTAGTAGTAGTAGTAGTAGTTGTTGTTGTTGTTATGGTGCTTTGATGGTAATAATACATACACTTTCTATTCTAAATTCTAAACATTAAGATGTTATAAGTGTTTTGCAATCATTATAGGTCATCCCAATAACAACAACAACATCAGCAACAACTTTACCCACCTCTCCCAGTAGCTAAAGGCAGGGTACATCTTTATGAAAGTCATGTACAATATTATCATCTCTGTCTTGTAGATGGTAAAGCTGAGACACCATGATGCTGATGCCAACTGCATAGATTTAAATATTACCTTTAGCCCACTGTGGCTAAAGGCTTTAACTAAGTTCTGATCCCTACTTTTTTTTATAAGGTCTGGGTGAGTGGCAGGGTGTCTTTCTATCTCTGCTTTTCCCAAGACAAAAGACATAGAAGTGAATTTTAGAAGAGTTGCTTTTTGGACATCAACCTCCAGAATCTTCATCCAACATGACCACTAACCATACTGGTTGGGAATTCATGGGAGTGGTGGTCCAGAAATGAACATTCAAAGCCTGGGTTGGTGCTGGCAGAGGCTTTTGTTTAATTTTGTAACCATCTCTGTTTTGACTTCAGCTTCAAGGACACAATTGTGAACGCGAAGTATGGAGGACACACAGAGGCTGTGCGCCGGCTGTTGGGCCAGCTTCCGATCAGTGCTCAGTCCTACAGCGGCAGCCCCTACCTCGACCTCTCCCTCTTCAGTTACGATGACAAGTGGGTCTCGGTCATGGAACGCCCCAAGACATGTGGGGACCATCCAATCAGGTATAGAAAAGTGTTCAAAAATCACTCATTTTGCAGAGCGAGAGAGATTGGATGTATGACTTCATTGCATTTATTCTTTCTAATTTTTGTTGCTTATTTTAATTTTATTTATATCCTGCCTTTCTCTTGGATTTTAACTTTGTATTTTAATTCTGTGTGCTTTGTTGTATGTGTTTTAACAGTGTATTATTTCTTTTAACAATATTGCACCCCGACTCGAGCCACAGGAAGAGGCGGGTAATAAATTGATTATTACTATTATTATTTTTCTTACACCATGGTTATTGCTATAACAAAAAGCTATCACGTTTTTCCCTTCTATGATATCTGGAGAAGAAAACCATTTTCTTTTTATTACGTGAGTGCCTTGTGTTTCCCTTGTTGCCCTTATAGGCCATGGGAAATGTTCAAACAATCACAGCTCATGCTGTTTCCTGGTTGGAAGTGTTTGATACGTATTAGTCATTCCAGGTTATTTTTTTCAGCTTGTTTTTCTTGCGACTGTCCTTGGTGCTCGACAATGGATTTCTGCAGTAGGCAAACAAAATAGCCACCTTCTCCCAGCTCTGCCACTCTCTAGGTTCATTGTAACAATTGTAACAAAAAAAAACCTAAGTTAATTACCATTAGGAATTTTTAGGGCAGACTGCCATACCTAATCAATGATATATATCTAGGAGAAAGTCTTGTATGGTCTACCAGATTTTGGACTGGGACCACCATCAACCATCACCAAAGTAATCGTGTGTGTGTGTGTGTGTGTACACGCAGTCCCCAAGTTATGAACAAGACAGGTTCTGTAGGTTTGTTCTTATGCTGAATTTGTTTGTAAGTTGGAACAGATACATTTTAAGTATAACTCCAACCAAAAATATATGTATGTAACAAAAATTGAAAAAAAATTCTGTTCCTGATTTGAAAGTGTTATTTCCTGTTTAATTGTGCGATACTTACTTTGAAAGTAGTTGTTACCCTTCAGAAACTTCATTTTAGTGGCTGCCACAAACTACGCTGAATTAGTTGAGACTCTATGAGATATTTTTTGAAAAATTGTAACAAAATGTGCTGCATGATGTCCCACAAAAGCAAAGTTTGTGCGGGTTTAATAAACTTTCCTCATGTTTTTATGATAGAACCAATTAGGAAATGACATTTATAACCCAGGAACAAAATTGTGTTACATAGCGATTGGATTTTGAAAAAAATTGGCTTGTTGTGGAAACAAGGATTAGTGAGAAAGCGTCACTGGAGACACCTTTTCCCCGCGATAATTCAGGAGTGAATTTCCCTTCCTGAGAGTAGATTTCTCTCACCTTCTGTTGTCTCACCCCCATTCTTCACTATGAGTGGTGTGTTTGTAACTCACGTAAAGGTATATTCATTTTTGATTTTCACAATTGAGTATAGTGTTGCTATTAAGCCAACTAAAGGGCATAAAACTGTGGGTAAGCTTTTGAAGTTTCAAGATTGTTTCATCAGGCAAGATGCAAGGTAGCTTGGGAGAGAAAATTGTATAATTTCTGGCAAGGTAGTTTTTTGGTCAAAGCGTATTTAGTTTTTCGAAGCATTTAGTGGAGCCGTAGTACAAGGCAGACTCTCAGGACAGACTGTTCCTTTGATTGAGAACAAGCAAGTGCACCAGCTGGACATTGCTAAGATTACTGATGTGTTTGCTTATCTCTAAAGAAGAAGAAGAAATAAATTGAATTTGAGTTAGTAATTGAACAGCCATGTATATTCAGATTAAATTGTGATGCCCCGAGAAATGGATTTGGCGCAAGGACCTAAAAGAATGTATGGCGCGCTCTCCTCCTTCCCCCTCCCAATGGGAGCCAGTGAATCAACTGAACTGGCTGGCTGTTTGGGGTCGTCTTCTGTCTTTCTAGTCTCCTCCAACTACAGGAACATTTCTCCCACATAGGGTTCTTATTATGCCCCCTCTTGAGTGCTACATCATTACTCCATCTCACATTTCTACTCCCTTTAAATCAGTGGTTCTCAACCTGTGGGTCCCTCCCCAGATGTTTTTGGCCTACAACTCCCAGAAATCCCAGCCCAGTTCACCAGCTGTTAGGACTTCTGGGAGTTGAAGGCCAAAACATCTGGGGACCCACAGGTTGAGAGCCTCTGCCTTAGATGTTTCTCCTCCAAGTGCACAGCATTTCTCCTTCCATGCCAAGTTAGCGCTTCTGAAACTGTCCCTCCTCACTTTTCTGGCTGCTGTGCCCTATGGCCCAGACTGCAGGACTTCTGACCCTTCTCTATTGGTCCATTCAAGAAACTTTTCTTCTTCTTCTTCTTCTTCTTCTTCTTCTTCTTCTTCTTCTTCTTCTTCTTCTTCTTCTTCTTCTTCTTCTTCTTTCCTTCAGTTGTTTCCGACCTCATGGACCAGTCCACGCCAGAGCTCCCTGTCGGCCGTCTCCGCCCCCAGTTCCTTCAAGGTCAAGCCAGTCACTTCAAGGATACCATCCATCCATCTCGCTCTTTGTCGGCCTCTCTTCCTTTTTACTTCCTTTTTCCCCAGCATCATGCTCTTTTCCAAGCTTTCCTGTCTTCTCATGATGTGGCCAAAATACTTCATCTTTGCCTCTCATCTCCTTCCCTCCAGTGAGCAGCTGGGCATTACTTCCTGGAGAGTGGACTGGTGGGATCTTCTTGTGGTCCAAAGCACTCTCAGCATTTTTCTCCAACACCACAGTTCCAAAGCGGCTCCCTTCCTTCCTGTCAGAGTAATAGCAGCGCAGCAGTAGTTGGATGGAATTAGTGGAACGCAGAACGAAATGACACCCAGAGATGTTGGTAAAACTATATACAAAGTTTTACTGTACAATACAAACAGACTTGCAGACAAACACAGGACTTGACTCTACTCAACTCAGAACAGAACAGAACTGAACTGATGCAATCAGTAATGCACAAACACTTGTGTCTGGACACTCACCAGTTCCAGCCACACATCAAGGTCAACACAGCTTCTCAGCAATTAACTCTTTCCAGACTATAGTACACTCTGGATGATGCAATCAGTATGCAATACTGGCAAAACACAAATTTCATTTAAACACTATCTATACACAAATCCTACATTAACACTTCCTTCGCTCAGCCTTCCTTATGGTCCAGCTCTCACATCCATAGAAACTTGTCACGTACCATTTAGCCAAGCATGGAGGGCTTGAGGTGGGGCCAAAAAAAAAGAAAAAAGAAGGGAAAAAAGGAAGGGACCACTAGGAAGCAGTTTTCTTTTGTCTTTGCCTGCTCTCAAATCTAGAGGGCTCAGGAGACTTACAAGTTCAATAGGAAGCTGATTTGGGAGGCTTTTAAAAGCAAACCAATTTTCAGGTAAACTTCCTATTTTCATAACAATAGAGAAGAGAGGCTCAATATGACTGTTCCTGTTGACAGGCGTTTTGTGTTTCAGCGTCTAATTTATCCAAACCTGTAGAAATGGCCTGTGATTGCAGAGCACTTTTCAAAAATAGATTTTAAAATACCAAACAGAGCCCATCTTGGAGATTATAGGGTTCTCTTCTTGAAAAAAGGTAAATTGCCCAGAATTGGAGTAAGAGGAGCAGACCACAGACTGGGTTTCATTTGGGAGGATGGGTGGGAACTCGGTCCCTTTCCCTTTATCTCCTTCCTTCCCCATTTGGCAGCTTCCCCTGCGGAGGAGGGAACCATTTAGAAAGGCAGTTGTCAAGAGTGCTTCTCTTCTACCCAGCCCTTGTCTCTTAATTGTCAGGGAAGCTGGAGCTTTCAGGAGAAGAAAGAGAATAATGGCTACTTAGTCTGTGAGGAATTCAACAGGCTGTATTATCAACACCAGGAGGGCGTGTTACTTAGGGAAAGAGCATCGCCCTTCCTAGTCTGTCAGCAGCTAAAACAGCCCAGAGGGTAGCCTGCTGCGGGAGTACATAGGGTCTCCTGTATAGGAGGATAGATTGAGCGTCGTACAATGAAGAGCTCAAGCATAAGGAGTCTAGAGTCAGTCAAAAATCACTCATCTCTCATTATGTTGGAACGCAACGACGGCCACTTCTCAAGGAAACACCTCTGCTTCTTCAAAGTTTCTAGCTATATGGCAAGCCTCTGAGTCCTTCATTTGTTTCTTCTCCTGTGAGCATGGAGAGAGACAGGATGGCTCCAGAGCAGGGGTCCCCAAAGTAAGGCCCGGGGACCGGATGCGGCCCTCCAAGGTCATTTACCTGGCCCCCGCCCTCAGTTTTATAATATAATATATTGTATATACATATAATATTGATAATAATATTATGTTATACAATATAATACTAATAGTAATACCTTATAATAATATTAAGTATATGTTATATATTACATATTATATAATAGTATAGTGGTATAGTTCAATATAGTAATATATAATGCTAATATTGTGTTATGCTAATAATATAATATATTGTATGTACATACAGCTGCTCTGAGTCCCCTTCGGGGTGAGAAGGGTGGGATATAAATGTAGTAAATAAATGTAGTAAATAAATAATTAATTTTAGACTTAGGCTCGGCCAAAGTCTGATATGACTTGAAGGCACACAACAACAACAATCCTAATTAACTTGACTATCTCATTGGCCAGTAGCAGGCCCACACTTTCCATTGAAATCCTGATAGGTTGATGTTGGTTAAAATTGTTTTCATTTTTAAATATTGTATTGTTTTTTCGTTGTTGTTGTTGCACTACAAATAAGACATGTGCAGTATGCATAGGAATTTGTTTTGTTTTTTTCAAATGATAATTCGGCCCGTCAACAGTCTTGAAGCCCTCTGCTTCAAAAGTTTGGGGACCCCTGCTCCAGAGAGTGAGATAGTTAGATAGCTGGAGTCTGACTTTCCTATAGAGAAATCTAGTTCTTTGAGTAAAGTCTTTTGCAACTTTAAAAGCTTGATTCTGTTCCTGAATTGCTGACACTCTTTTGCTCTTCTGCTACACTCAAGAAGCTTCTCATCTGCTTAAAACGGCTGCTGTTGCTCTTGTTGCTGATAAATACTACTGATAAATGCCCCCCCCCCCTTTTGAAATTACCCAATGCATTAAACATACTATTGTTCATTATTTTATAAGGAAAGCATTCATTTTTCCAGACTATATTCATGAAAAACCTTCTTACAATTACCTGAATCAAAACCACTTTTATGTTTTGTGTTCTTCCTGGCATGATACGTGTACTTGGTTCAGCTCCATATGGCTTAGACGGCAAGCATAATTGTTTCCTCTTTCTTCTCTCCTTTTCCAGATTCTATGCTCGAGATTCTGGTCTTCTGAAGTTTGAAATCCAAGCAGGACTCCTGGGCCGGCCAATCAACCACACTGTCCGGCGCCTGGTTGCATTTACTTTCCACCCTTTTGAGCCCTTTGCGATCTCGGTGCAGCGGACTAATGCTGAGTATGTGGTGAACTTCCACATGAGGCACAGCTGCACATAGCCAATTCCTCCTCTGTGCCAGCCATGCGCTTTGAATATATGCATTCAGTCATGGGCACACCAAAGCTAGACTTGTATTCTAGGAAACCAAACAGATGTACCCCTTTTAAAGAGGTAACCGTGCTATGCATTTCAGCCCAAACTGTTTGGCCCTGAAGATTCAGCCAAATGGTGTTGAATCTAGAATTGTTGTTATATTCATCTTTCTGTTCATGTGAACTGAAGCAGAATAACAGAGAGAAAGCATCCACATTTCAACAAAGGTCTTAATCTGCTCATTTTGTATCCATCTCTGCCCCTTCAGCTCTGTTTTCTGACTGTGAGCTGTGAGCGCACCATTTCATGATCCAGAAAATCTCTTAGAAAGGCTGCTTACAAATCCTTACATTATTTTTTTCCCCAAGACATGATGCCCCTTAAGCTTTCCCACATCCCAAGGGCTGCTGATGCTCAAGGGTGGTCTGTGCAGAGGTGAGAGAATATACAGTAACTTAGGTACATAATGATGCTGTCATTAATCTATCCTAGTTACTGAAAATACTACAGGAAAGGACTAAGCTTTCTTAAAGTCATTGGTCATGGATCAAATCAGAAAGCCACCTCTCTTCTTTCATCAACTTCCAAACATATTGAAGTGCTGGATATTCTGTACAAGAAATGTACAGCTCCTTACATTTTATCTCCGATTTCACTGCCTTGAGGATCCATTTCTGTCATACCCTACTAGTTCTGCGTTGGAGGCAAAGTCATTTATTAAGGTGTACCCTGAATGTCTTTCAGGCCTTGCAGGCTCTCAGTGAGTTGACAAGAATTATGCTATAGCTCTTTTAATTGTGAAAGAACCTTGTAGGCAGCAGAGGTATCTTTGCAAACGGGTCGCTCCATGGGCATTTAGATTATGGTACGACTCACATATCCGCAAGGATATATGTCCCAAGATCCTATGGATATCCGGAATTGGATCATAATGAACCCTATATTTTAACTATATTTTGAAGCATATCATAGAATAGCACTGGAGGACCTAGAGAGGCCCACACACTCTTCTGGGGGAATATATTTAGGAGCATGGGTACGCAAAACCATTGATATCAAGTATGTAGGTAAGGAAGCCATGCTGTCGTTCCACAGTTCTGTGGTTTGCCTGAAGCTACAAAGCCCTGAAAGTTCTTATTGCTTTTGGAATATGCAACATGAAACTGCATCCTTGACTTCTGAGCTGAGATAAATGAACACTTGTGAAGGCATATATACCTCCTGGATTACGTATAAGCTGGAAAGTAAACAAAAACAGGATTCAAAAGCAGTGACATTGTCTTGGGTGAAAACTGGATTTTCTGTGAGATAAAAAGATCATGGCCGCTTTCTATTGGATGAAACGAATGAAGAAGAAAATTATCTGTTCAGACTTTTTTGCCTCTGAACGTTGCTTGTATTCTTTTTTCTCAAACAGCTGTATGCAGTACTAGTCACACTTTCATTGTGTCCGCCATGTCATGCGGAGACAGTGTTAGCACTGGCAAGAAGTGTGATATCCTTCTTGGGAGACGGTCAAGCATCTGCTCCACCTGAAAATGCCTGTTGCTTTTTTGTGCGATTTATGAAGCAGAGGAAAATTATAGCATACAATGCAAAGCAACCTGACAAGTTAACTTATTGTAAACCTTTGGAATTTGGTAGATAGAGATCAACTATTACAATATTTTTGGTTGACTCCTTACTTCCTGCATTTTGTGGATATATGGTAGGTGACAAATTTTGGGCCTAGATAGGGAGAATGTGATAAGAACTGAATCAGCATTATTTCATAATGTTGTGCTCTATAAGATCATAAGATGGCCATGGGAAGCACACAAACACAATGCAGTTGTAATGGCCTATTGTCTCTGATACCGGACGCAGTTGTAACCATTTGGCCTGCAGTCATTGATAGGAATAGATGGCATGATTCTTGAACACCGTCCTTCCTTGCTCTTCTTTCAAAAATCCATTCATTAATTTCTTCATGGTTTATAAAACTTCTCAGTGATCTTACTGAGTTGGCAAAATGTTTTCACAAATTTTCAGATGTAATTTGGAAAAGAGGTGGGAAATCCACAAGTGGATCTTGTCGTTCTCCCTGCTAAAACCTCAATTGAAATGCCCCTTTAATCAGAGTAATTATATGCCAAGAAGGTGGATTTTAGCTTTCTTCCACGTGCCATTTTCCTGATTAAACAGTCCTCAAACCTGATATTTGGCCTCCATTGGGGAAGGTCACAAATACCTGTAATATAAATATAGCACCTTGTAGCATCATATATGGGAGAGCAAAGCATTGTTGATGACATTCAAGATCTGCCTAGCCTGATGAATGTAAAAACATTGCAAATCTTGTGTTGGCTTTGACAAAAGTAGGGAGAGATACCTATCTGTGACATTGCCTCTCTGAATTCACCATGTAAGCCTTTTGTTGGGGAATGCGAAAAGAGGGCAAATATTGGTGCTTCACTTTTTTCTTTCCTTTCTGACGGGATGTAAATTTGTTAACGACATGAGTTAAAGACAAAATAAATCACAATTCTATTTTTGAGAAATGACTTGTGTTATCTTTGCACAGTCTCCATAAGATATAGTTCTGTGAAGAGGAAACTGAACTCAAAATGTATTTTGGCATTCTGGCACTCCAGAATTCCCTAAAGCCTGATGGAATAAAAGGGCCTCTTGTAAGAAACCCTTTTCTGTTGGTATTCCTTATCAAGAAATCACATTTAGTATTTCCCTAAATCTGCTAAAACCAGTTTTCTTGAAGTCTAGAAGAAAGCATGTCTGACTATGCTTTCTATTGTATAACAAACTCCAGGACAACATGGCCACTCTTGACTAAGAAACCACTTCCACTCCATTAACCAGGTCATTACTGTTAGTTAGAACCATATCAGAAATAGATGCTCGCCTTGTTGCCTCTTCCACCTCCTGGGCCATGAAATTGTCTGAAAGATAAGAATTTGATGGACTTTATATTCTTGGCAGAGTTTGACTTCCAAAAAAATATCAGGATAATTCAGATCTCCTATTACTATTACGCATAGTGAAAGCAATGGTATTCCCCATAGTAACCTATTGTCAGTTCCTGGAAGGTGTAGGACACAAAGATAGGCTCACACAGCTTGGAGCTATGGAAAACTTTATTGAATCCGCCTTGCCAAGATGACCGCAAAGCTTCTACTGCCCTTCTTCCGCTCTTTCCCCCGGTATATTAAGTTGTTGCTTCCCTCCTCCCCTTTCCATTGTCCTTTCCCACGTTTGAAGACCAGATCAAGTCATAAATCAGCCTTCCCAACCAAATGGTCTTCCTTATCCGGCTTGTTGTGGTCAGGTGTGAAAAAGGGCAGCTTGGAGAATACTGATCTTTTTTGCATCCTGACACCTAGGGATGCGAGAGCTGGACCATAAGGAAGTCTGAGCGAAGAAAGATAGACGCCTTGGACCGCAAGAAGATGCAATCAGTCCATCTTCTAGGAAATAATGCCCGACTGCTCACTGGAGGGAAGGATATTAGAGGCAAAGTTGAAGTATTTTGGCCACATCATGAGAAGACAGGAAAGCTTGGAGAAGATCATGATGCTGGGGAAAATGGAAGGAAAAAGGAAGAGAGGACGACCAAGGGCGACATGGATGGACGGTATCCTTGAAGTGACTGGCTCGACCTTGAAGGAACTGGGAGCGGTGACGGCTGACAGGGAGCTCTGGCCTGGCCTGGTCCATGAGGTCACGAAGAGTCGAAAATGACTGAACGAGTGAGACGACGACGATTACTACTACATCCCTCTTTTCTCAATGTGTGGCATCTGTTTCAGGAAAGCATCATCCTCAGTCATAGGCCCCCACAGTGACATTGCTGTGGTTGTCCCCCATAGTTTTTACTCCTATACTTCCAACCTGGCTTTTAGGATGTAAGTCATGACTCAGATGTAAGCATCCTAGGCATATAATGCACTTTTTCTCCTTTCCTGTTTGGTCTGTTTCTCTGAAGAGTTTAACACACTGCCTTGAGGGTTGGTAGACATTCATTCCATGGAAGTCTTTAAGCAGAGATTAAGTGGCCATCATCTGTCAATGTGTGATTTCTTCATGGCAAGGTAAAATGAGGCTGGAAACTGGGTCTGACCATCTCCCCTGACTATGCAGTTCCTTCCAAAGCCTCATTAATGTCATTGGAAGTTCCTGAGTATCTGCAATGGTGTAATGATGGGGTTATTTTTGTAAATTCTGCACCAGTTGGATTCATCTCCAAAGAGGAGTCATCTTGGCTCAAGCCAGACATGACGACTTTGTTTGCATATAAAGAGAGGGTTTAGAGCCTGGCCTTGTTAAACCCTTATTTACTACTTTCACAACAGCCTCCTCTAGAAATTTTGGGAATTCAAAGCCCTTGTACTTTGTTCCAGCAGCCGCTAAAGCAGGCCAGCTTTGTTTGTGTTGACAAAGTATTTTTACTCCAGTCTTCAATTGAAAAGGACTCCCAGAGGGGCTTTACAAAGATTGATAAGAAGAACGCCGTCCCTTTGGGTTTACAGTCTTAAAAGGCATGGCACAAAAGGAAAAGAGGTGGGGTGGAAAGAGAATGAAAACTCAGGCATCGTGTATTAAGATCTTATAATGACCCAGCTTGACTAGGAGCAGTTCCAAGAAGAGGCAAAAGCTACTGATTTCTCAGCAATGGCAAGAGAGTAGCACTGCTGCTTTTCCCTCCACATAGTCTGGCAAGTTAACACTTGCAGAAGGAAAGAGCCTGATTTCAGTGATTTGTTAGAGCTGATGGAGGCCCTGCTTTTCTGATCCTTTCCCCCTTTTGCAGGTCTGGTAACCGAGACTCGGGTTCCATCTGGCTTCAAACTGTGACGGACGGACAACAAACTCCCATAGAAGCACTTGAAAGAGAGCCCTTAAGGTTCACCTGTGCTTTGTGGTTTGTGTAATCATCTGGGCTTCAAACTGGTTCCAGGATTTCCTGTGTAATCATCTACAAAACAAAACCACTTTCTTTAATACAGGTTTGAAACTGCATTAAGTAATCAGTGTAGATGGGACCCATAGATTGGCCACAGACCAGAGGAAGTCCACATATTGATGGCAGAAGCAAGTATAAGGGGAACCCTCCCCATCTCACTCCATTCTTCATTTACTCCTTGCGCTCACATTTAAAACAAATTCTTAAAGATATCTGTATCCATCACTCTCCAATCTATATAAGACTAGCTGTGCCTGGCCACGCGTTGCTGTGGTGTTGTCTGGTGATGTCTGTATTTTATAGGCAGTGTGGAAGAGGCCTAAGTGAGGCCTAACTTGGCCTGTCCCCTGGGCTGAGTGGGTTGCTAGGAGTCCAAGTGGGCAGAGCTTAGTCTTCTTACTGGCAGCAATTGGATAAAAACAATTACTCCTCTCTCTATAATTAGGACTTTATTTTTCTTTTCTTTTTGTTGTATCAACCTAGAGCCGTGAATGATGGGCTGTATTGTCAAATTTCGAGGTTGGGGGGCCTGTCGTTTTGTTGGTCGCCAGGATTCCATCACTCTTAAATATATATAGATACATTCTTCCAGATATGTACCGCCACTTTATGACCCTATCCTCTGTGGTTTTTACTCCTACTTCCTTTCTCACCCCGAGTTTTAACCTAGTGTTCATGTGGCCTGCCCTTGGTTTTATTGTCCTTTTGAGCTTGTTTAATGTAATGTATATTTTCTTTTATTGTGTTGTTTAATGTGCTATGATTTGTTGTTCTATTATATTTTGTTATATTGTATTGTTCTGGGCATGGCCCCATGTAAGCCGCCCCGAGTCCCCGTTGGGGAGATGGTGGTGGGATATAAATAAAATTTATTATTATTATTATTATTATTATTATTATTATTATTATTATTATTATTATTATTATTATTATTACCTTGTAGCAGAGTAAATTATACTCACGGGAATTGTGGCAGAGACTGGGAAGAGTCTGGAGGGGCGCACGGAAAGGCACATTTGACCCACAAGTCAGTTTTCTATCTCTACAAAGGAGGTGATAATGTTAAGCTAAAAAAGTTTGTGATTGAGGGAAAATGTCAATTCTTGGTTCTCAGTTCCTAGCCCAGCATGGTAATTGCTGGCCCATGCTGGCTCTGAAATGCCCATCAGAAGATGCACAGCATGCAGCACGAATTAGGCTTGTTTATGCACGTGCCTTTGTCACCAGATCCTTCTGCATTAACTGTTGAACGTGCGAGTTGAAAAGCATTAACAAGAATGTGTTCGCACATCTGAGTCACTGGGATAATGGAAGTCAGCAAAGCGATGACCCCCTGTGTGCACATGCCGTGCCAGTGATGCAACGTGGAGCATCAAACATTGCAAAGTGGTTTGTTTGGAGCAGCCAGTGCATTGAGAAGGAATATGGAGGATGATACTGTCTCTGAATCGTGTCAGTATGAACCCTGTTCTGGAGACAAATGGCAACTCTCTGTCTGCTTCTTGTCACTGGCACTAAATGGGTCTCTCCCCATTATCCAAACTGGTGGCCTGTTTTGCTCTGTATGTCCTGGGGGTGATTTGAAAAGCCCCGGTCGGTCGTCTCCAGAAGCCTGCCTTCCAAGTTCATCTTTGTTTCCATGCATCCTGTGGATCTGCTTGGGCCCATCTGAGTGATGACAGCAAACCTATAAATTGAAGCGCATCTGCCATAAAGTCTCCGTTTCCGCCAAGTGTGGCAAAAGGGCCATTTCCAGCAATTGCTCAGGAAAGTTGTTTGCCTTAGGGCAGAAGGAGAGAAAGATTGCAACCATCTTTCTTCACTTCACTCAGGACCCTACGGCAATGGGTCTGGGAGTATACGGAGAACCAAATCATACATTTCAAGCAAGGAAAGTCTGTTTTTTTTTTTTGTTTTTTTTTGGTTTGCACTTGGCAACTAAGGTTGCTTGCTTGTAGTAAACTTCCACGTTTTTGTAGCCTTTGAGAGTTCTACACCAAGACGGCTGGGGTAAGTTAACAATTTAATTTATTGTTTAAACTGAATATTTTAAGGGGAGCTTGATCAGTAAGTGTTGGTAGGCACTACCGTGTTTCCCCGAAAATAAGACAGTGTCTTGTATTAATTTTTGCTCCCAAAGATGCTCTAGGTCTTATTTTCAGGGGATGTCTTATTTTTCCATGAAGAAGAATTCACATTTATTGTTGAACAAAAAAATGAACATTTATTATATACTGTACAGTAGTTGTCATCATAAACCAGCATAACCAGACAAACTGTGAATCCTATCAAGAATTTCTTGTTACTACCAATATTTCCATGTGCAACACTTTATGGTATGTACATTTACCAAACCTGCATGCTCGGGTGTTCTGTTCGGTGGGCATGCTTCCAAACAAAAACTTTGCTAGGTCTTAATTTCAGGGGAGGCCTTATATTTAGCAATTCAGCAAAACCTCTACTAGGTATTATTTTCTGGGGATGTTTTATTTTAGGGGAAACAGGGTACTACTGATCATCCAACCATGAAACACGTCCCCAGCAACTGATATAGCTCAGGAAGGAGGGAAGATGAAGGGATTTTTAAATGGGGCAGAAGGGAGGGAAATCCTATAGTTTTAGGTCCAGAGTTTCTTACAACCTGTTTGGGTTACTGTAATATGCTCTACGGAGCCCCGGTGGCGAAGTGTGTTAAAGCGCTGAGCTGCTGAACTTGCAGACCAAAAGGTCCCAGGTTCAAATCCCTGGAGCGGAATGAGCGCCCGCTGTTAGCTCCAGCTTCTGCCAACCTAGCAGTTCGAAAACATGCCAATGTGAGTAGATCAATAAGTACCGCTCCGGCGAGAAGGTAACAGCACTCCATGCAGTCATGCCGGCCACATGACCTGGAGATGTCTACGGACAACTCCAGCTCTTCGGCTTAGAAATGGAGATGAGCACCAACCCCCAGAGTCAGACATGACTGGACTTAAGGTCAGGGGAAATCTTTACCTTTTTTAATGTGCTCTACATGGAATAGCCTTTGAAGATTACAGGCAGTCCCCAAGTCTGTCCCTGGCTTGTTGTGGAAATAAGGATTGGTGATAAAACTTCAGTTGAGACACCTTTTCCCCATGATAAATCCTTTCAGGAATGGATTTCCCTTCCAGGGGATATATTTCTCTCCTTTCCTGTTGTCTCACCCCCATTTTAAACAATGAGTCGCTTGTTATTCAGATGTTTATAACTCGAGTACTGTTTGTATTCAAAGTGGTTGTTTATTTATCGTGTCAGAAGCCAATTGAGGGTACATTGATAATATATTTAAAACCACAAACAAAGTTAAAAACTTGGCATGATACTATATATCTTTTGACCAGAATCTGGCCACTTGGAGTGCCTCTGGTGTTGCTGTAAGAAGGTCCTCCATTGCACATGTGGCAATGCTCAGGCTGCATTGGAATAGGTGATCTGTGGTTTGCTCTTTTCCACACTCGCATGTCGCACTTTGTGGCCTCATTACCTAAGATTGGCTCTGCAACTCGTGGTGCCAGAGCACAGTCTGTTCAGTGCCTTCCAAGTTGCCTATTGGGTCATTGCAGTCTTTTCCTGGTTTCAAGATGTCTATGACTTACTTTCCTCCAGATTTTAGCGATCTGTCAGGATGTAATGCAGTTAAATTGTTAACTGGGACCTGTAACAGAGATCACACAACACCTGTGCTCCAACAGCTCCATTGGCTACCAGGGTCTGGGAACAATTCAAAATTATCCACAAAATTGTATAGGTTTAGGTCCAGGCTATTTGACAGTCCATATCTGAACCTGTTATGCGGTGAGCTCTTTTACATACTTAGGCTTAGTATACTCAGAGACTGGCTCTTGGCTAGCACACTCCCAATCCTGCGCGATCAAAACTAGGGCACACTCCAACACACTGGCAAGATTGCTAACCCACAGATATCCTGGCTCCTTAACTCCAATAATCAAAGTTTATAAAGCAAAAATCCTCCCCATAATATTATATGGAGCAGAAATCTGGGGCCTAACCAGATTACCAATATTGGAACAAACACAATCAAAATTTTTAAGACAGATCCTTGGCGTTGACACTAAGACCACCGCTGCTGCAGTCAGAGCAGAGTTAGAAATATATTCTATTGAAGGACTTGCCGAAACCAGGGCCTTTAATTACTGGGCTAAAATAAAAAATCTTGAAAATAACAGACTCCCAAAATTGTGCTTCTTAGAACAATCTAATGGCCAAAACCAAGATTCATGGGCAGAACAACTAACTAGGTATCTTCACATCTGTGGATTACAAATTACTTCCTTAGGCCAGAATAGGGAGGCTGAAAGAAGGACAGTAACCCAAAGGATCCTAGATATTGAAGCCCAGAAAGACATAGCCACCCTGTCAAACACAGGATCTCTGAAGTGGTTAGGACGTTTTAAACGTAATTTCCAGCGGGCGTTATATCTAAAAGCAGATATGCTGAGACACCTAAGAATCGCGTTCACTAGGGCAAGATTTGAACAAAGGGAGTCCATGGAGAGATATGGCAGATTCAACCACATCCCATATGAAGAAAGATTATGTATTTGTGGCGCCCCTGAAGTTGAAAATTTGAACCACACTTTGCATAATTGTAACTTATACGAAAAAGAAAGGAAACAATACTTATGGCCTTTTATTTGTAATAAAACAAGCTGGGACATAGCAGCCAAAACTACATTTTTATTGGCCGGTTATAACCCCATTGTGACAACAAAAGTGGCCCTGTATTTGCTTAAAGCTGCTAAAAGGAGATCGGAGTACATAGATCAGATTGGGGTGCAGTGTAGGGGAGATGAGGATAGCTGATGCATACATCTATGGCTAAGCTACATTGGCACCAAGCTGGCAAATACCTGTATATTTGTATTTTATTTTAAGTGAACTAGATGTATGTTGTATTTCATGTTTGTATTGTCTGTGCTTGATAAGGCCAACTGGCTAATCAATAAATTGTTGTTGTTGTTGTTGAACCTGATATGCCTTGAGATCCCTGTGAAAGGCATCACAGGGATTCCGCGTCACCAACTTCATGGGTAGGCCCTTGACCTTTCCCATTAATAACTTTAACCATTTTAACCACAGTTTGATTCTGCTTGGCTACATGTGTCCTGCTTTTTCACCTGTGATGTGCTGCAGGATACGTCACTGTCCAAACAACTCTATTTTAATTTTATCTTCATTATTACCAAGGAGCAAGAAAGGAGTGTGTATCCCGCGGGGGTCCAGCAAGGATAAGCAAAGGTTTCCTCTCCACAGATGTATTGCAACCATAGCCTCCCCTTAGCCAAACTACTTTGTGTGAGAGGCAGCCTTCTCTCCAATCCATTTCTGAGAAATGAACAAAAAGCCATACTCGGGAAGCCGCTGCCCATCTCCCTCCTCCATTATTAAACTCCTCCATCCATCGGGGCCAGGCCTCTCGGATGCTTTTAGCCAGCTTGATAACAAAGGCTGCTCGCTCCCCCAACTCCTGAGTCTGAAAGAGTACCAATTAAGGGAAGGTTGTCTTGCAAGGAGTGGAGAGGGCTGATGAAAGCACAAAAACAACTGGAGGACCCTTGATCGTCTTTGCTCTGCCGGATTGTATTTGAGGAGCGTGAAGAGGCAAGACAACTTAAGATGCATTGCAACTGCATTTGTTCCTGGGTTGTGGGTGAGGATGGAAGAAGACAAGAAACCCATAAGTGCACGCACCAAAAGGTTGCATTTTAAAAATCCGTTTTAATGCAGCACTGTCATTCTGGCTTGATAGAACAGAAATGAAATGTCTGCCTTGAGGTGCTTGCAATACAACAAAATTCATTTATTTGATCCATTTGTGTGACACCTCTCTTTTCAAGATCCTCAAAACATAATTTATAGTCAGTCCCCATTTTCAAGAGAACCCATACAGTGATGGGACTATAGCAGCAGGCCAAAAACTATCTACAGCCTTAGCTAATGCTAAGAAAGACCGTTGGATAGAGCTGCTTGAGAACCTGGACATGTCCAAGAGTAGCCGAAAAGCCTGGCAATTGCTGAGACGCCTGGATAGTGACCCTCTGGTCAACCCTGGACACACGAACGTGACACCAGATCAGATAGCTCACCAGCTAATTCAGAATGGGAAAACCAACTGCAGCAGAATAAAGATGAAAATCAACAGGGTGCCAGAACTTGAAACCCACCAGTTGTCTTCTCCTCTAAACCTGAAAGAACTCAGAGAAGCCATCAAGCGATGTAAGACTGGTAAAGCACCTGGCCTAGATGACCTGATGATGGAGCAAATCAAACACTTGGGGGCCAAAGCTGAAAACTGGCTTTTGAAATTCTACAATCAATGCCTGGCACACAAACAGATTCCCAGAGCATGGAGGAAAATTAAGATCATTGCCATCTTAAAACCTGGTAAAGATGCCTCCAATGCCAGGAACTACCGACCGATCTCCCTCTTATGTCATCTATATAAAGTCTATGAGAGGATGCTATTAAATCGACTAGGACCTGTTATCGAACCCAAGCTTATTCCACAACAAGCAGGTTTCAGACCAGGGAAAAACTGTACAGGTCAAATTCTTCATCTGACTGAACATATCGAGGAAGGCTATGAGAAAGGCTGCATTATGGGAACAGTCTTTGTGTACCTTACGGCAGCCTATGACACGGTGCAACATAGAAAAATGCTGCATAAAGTCTACCATATCACCCAGGACTTTGACTTTACAAAAACTGTCCAGACCCTCTTAGAAAACCGCAGCTTCTATGTGGAGTTTCAGGGCCAGAAAAGCAGATGGAGGAGGCAAAAGAATGGTTTGCCCCAAGGCAGCGTTCTTGCACCGACCTTATTTAACATCTTCACGAACGATCAGCCACAACCACCACTCACAAAGAGCTTTATATATGCTGATGACCTTGGCCTTACAACACAAGCAAAAGATTTTTAAACAGTTGAAAAGCAACTCACCAATGCCTTGAAAGATCTCTCCAGCTACTACAAAGAGAACCACCTGAAGCCTAACCCTGCCAAGACACAAGTGTGTGCTTTCCACCTACGTAACCGCGAAGCCAACAGGAAACTGAAAGTTACTTGGGAAGGCCAAGAGCTCGAACACTGTTTCCATCCTAAATACCTTGGTGTCACCTTAGACCGAACACTAACATATAGGAAACACTGCATGAACACCAAGCACAAAGTAGCTGCACGCAATAACATCCTGCGGAAACTGACTGGCAGCGCATGGGGAGCAGACCCACAAGTAATAAGAACATCAGCCCTGGCCTTGTCTTTCTCAACTGCAGAGTATGCCTGTCCTGTCTGGCACAAGTCTGCCCATGCAAAGCAGGTGGACATAGCACTGAATGAAACATGCAGAAACATCACGAGATGCCTTAAACCTACACCTGTTGATAAACTCTACAAGTTAGCTGGCATTGCCCCTCCTGACGTGCGATGGGAAGTTGCTGCTAACGGTGAGAGAAAAAAGGTCGAACATTGTGAAAGCCACCCACTGCACGACTATCAGCCTCCTCCCACCAGACTCAAGTCAAGGAAGGGCTTCATGAGAACCACCACTCCTCTTGATGTTCCTCCAGCAACAGCAAGGGTGTCCCTCTGGGCAGCTAAACCTGGCAATTCTAACTGGATGGCCCCCCAAGAGGGTCTTCCTCCAGGGGCAAACCAGGAATGGGCAACTTGGAAGTCCCTGAACAGACTCATAAGTGGAGTGGGCAGATCTAAAAACAACTTGGCGGCACTACCTGGAGGAATCCTCCACCTTGTGTGACTGCGGAGCTGAACAAACAACTCCGCATATGTATGCTTGCCCACAATGCCCTGCCTCATGTATGGAGGAGGAGTTGTTTAAAGCTACAGACAATGCGGTTGCTGTTGCCCGCTTTTGGTCCAAAACTATTTAGTTGCTTGTGATTTCTTTTCTTTTTTATTTCCATTATTTGAAATGTATTTGTTGTACAATGCTTTTGACACGAAATAAATAAATCAGTCCCCATTTTTACTCACAACAACCCTCTGAAGTTGGTCAGACTGGATGAAGGTTGCTCAATGAGCTTCATGACGTGGTGAGGATTTCACTTTGGGTCCCTCAGTTTCTCGACCAGCACTCTCACACTGCCTGCCTAGATACCTCTTGTTGTGGTAATCTCTGAGCGGTTAGACTCAATTTAACCTTCTCTGGGGGAGATTCCACCAAAAGGCAGCAGAGTAGCAAAAGCAAAAGCTTTCAAATGCAACAGTTACTTACACGGGGCGAGCAAAGAGAAGCCTTTGTGTATTTAGGATTGCAATGGACTGCAGAGTCTCAGTAAAAGTTCAAAAAGTATTTATTCAGGTAAAAAGAATTCCATTGTAGATAGAAAGGCTTGGGAGCTGTCTAGTCTACTCTAGACTGGTTTCTAAGGAAAATAAAGAAAGGAAAAAATAACAAACATCTAAATAGTTACATCTTGCCAGGAGAGACAGCAGGATGCTGCTTGTTAGCTAGAAGAACAAAGGGAGAAGAGAGAACCAAAATGGTTCCAACCTCATGGTCCAGTTTATTGGGGCCATAAAAGACATTCTGACCAATGAGAAGATAGTGTCCCTGGAGATTTACATTTCTACTAACTTCAAAGAAAGGGAAGTGACGTAAACAGGATAGAGTGAAACACAGTCTATCTAGGTATGCTTTGGAAACAGGGAAAGGATTCCCTCAATCTAGCTAGCTCTATCATCTATCTAACTACATCTAGACTTGAGTAGTCCAGGGTGATTCCCAACACCTCTAAGCATCCCATGCCTGTGCCCTTCCACTTAGCCCTTCAGAGTCAGAATCGATGCTGGTTGTTTGGCCTCTGTAGGTGGGCCATGTTCCTCTTTGTTTATTTGTTGGGCATATCCTCAATAAGGAAGGGTAAAGGCAAAGCTACAGCAGATCAAGTTTGTTTGCAAACCCTCTGCAAGATTTTGCTGAGCTGGAGGGTTGGCCAGGGAGCAAACAAATCAAGCTGTTACTTAATGGACAGCTGGGAAGATAAAACTCACCTCTTCCCAGTAGGAAATGCTAGGGATCTGGAAGGCAAAGCAAACACAATGCGCAAAAAGGTAAGCATCAAATTGAGCCGCCGTGGTAAGGGGTCACGGAGCTTTTGGGAGATGTAGCTATGAAATCGAGCTAGAATTTGGAGGCTCTCAACCAGCGGGATAGAGCCCAAAGACCCACCAAAGAAAAAAGGGTCCACTACCATGGCAAGAAGGAGAGAGCTGCCGAAATAGGAATTACATTCTAGTTTCCCAAATAAATCTCACCAATGGCCAAAGAAAGAGCATTGAGTTTATTGCGATCCAGCTGGAACGGATGTCCGAGAGGACATGCTGGTTGAGAGTCTCCAAATTCTAGCTCGATTTCAGATGGCACCCCAGATGGGACCAAGCTTGGGGTCCCAAAACCAAATTTAACTCCAAATTTCAGCTATGCAGATTGTGCTATAACAATGCTTGAAAATAAGTGTGCGTCTGTGTTGCACATCTTACGGCGATGCCTGTGAATTGCCTTCTGTACCCATTGGTAGGAAACTGAAAAGCTTGCTCAACTGAGGTGACTACTGTTGCAGGTTTTCAAGTCTGACTTAGAGAAGCATTAAGGCAAACCTACCATAAAGTTTCCTTGGCCGGATTGTCATGGAGAAATATGATGTATGGTTTGAACGGAATTATATGAAATTGAATTATTGATGCAGACCAGAATCCCATTGGCTTTTTTAGCAGCCGCATCACATTGTTGGCTCATGTTTAACTTGTTGTCCACAAGGACTCCAAGGTCTTTTTCACACACACTGCTGTCAAGCCAGGCATCGTCCCTCATTCTGTATCTGCTTGTGGCATTCCACTCGTGACTTCTTTCCAAGATGAAGACGACGCATTGGTGAGCACCCTTTGGGTTCGTTTGCTTAGCCAATTACAGATCCACCTAACCGTAGTTTTGTCTAGCCCACATTTTACTAGTTTGTTTGCCAGAAGGTTGTGGGGGACTTTGTCGAAGGCCTTACTGAAATCTAGGTAGGCTACATCCACGGCATTCCCTGTATCGACCCAACTCGTAACTCTGTCGAAAGAAGAGATCAGATTAGTCTGGCATGACTTGTTTTTGGTAATTCTGTGTTGACTATTAGCAATGACCGCATTTGTTTCTAAGTGTTTGCAGACCACTTCCTTGATGATCTTTTCCAGAATCTTGCCTGGTATCGACGTGAGGCTGACCGGACGGTAATTGTTTGGGTCGTTCTTTTTTCCCTTCTTGAAGATAGGGACCACCACATTCGCCCTCCTCCAATCTGCTGGGACTTCTCCCGTTCTCCAAGAACTCTCAAATATGATTGCCAGTGGTTCCGAAATAACTTCCGCTAGTTCCTTCAATACTCTTGGATGTAGTTGATCTGGCCCTGGCGACTTGAATTCATTTAGAGTGGCCAGGTGTTCCTGGACAACTTGTTTCCCTATTTGGGGTTGGATTTCCCCAAATCCTTCATCCATTTCATGTTGCTATACCCTTCCACACTGAAAAGTGCAATGAAAAGAACCTTTGTTTAAAAAGTATTCATGACAAGATTTGTTCATAGAGGGTTTGCCACCATCACCTTCTTTTGGGGCTGAGAGAGAGTGACTTGTCTGAGGTCACCTAGGTTTCCGTGGTTCTAATGAAAGCAAATGTGTGTGTATTCTCTCCTTCCAAATGCATCTTCTCTGTGCCGATGCCCCTTCTAGGTGTAAACATTTTTGCAATGATAAGTTTCATAAGCAATGGTTATATTTCGTGTTCTTTAATGTTGCTCTGGACCCCTTCCATTCACTCCCCCTTCGTCACCATTATGTTTATCTCAATTTGACAACACAGTCAGTACAAATATAAAACCGTCACAAGGAAAACAAGATAATTTCTGATGGGGATGGCAGGGAGAGAAAAATCTGTTTCAAGGCATAACAAAGGCAGGAAGGAGTTAAAAACAGCTGCCCAGTTGCGATGGCAACCTTTCTTTTAAAGGAGAGGAAGAGGGAGTTGATTACAACATTAGAAAACAAAGAGGAACCAAAAAAGGAAAAGGGGGAGAAATAGGCAAAAAGGGAGGGAGGGGGCAGGGAGACAGAACCCCATTTGCTTTGGAGCCTGGCCGTGGGACCAATCTGTGTCCCATTAGCCTTCATGACAAAACAAAGTCTGTTTGCGGGCTGTTCATTAACTCTGAGCAAAGCTCCCCACTCGGCTTGCTTGCAAGGCTGCCCTCCATCCGCTCACCAGCTGTCTTCCTGGGTTTCAATGGTCAACACTGAGCACCACAGCTGGGGGTTATCAGGACAGACAACATGCCAGATCTAGCACGCAGGGGCAGAAGAAAGGAAGAGAAATTGACTCCTGATTCACTGAGATTGGGCTCTGGGAACCGGGCTGGCCCTAACACACCTGCCAACACGGCACAGGTGGAAACGGGTAGGCAACATCTGAGAGTGGTTGAGACGGCAAAAGGTAGCAATCCACAAGATGTCACATCCATCTGGTCCACATAGGGATCACTTTGAGGCCAAAGCACCCAATTCAAGGAGGAAAAGGGGCAAGGAGGGAGAGGAATGAACTGGTTGGAACTGCGGAGAGTTCTGGAGAGTAAAAGGTGCCCATACCTGCGTTAGAACGGTCTGTTGATTTAGACAGAATTAAGAACGACAACATATTCTGATCAACCAATTTATCTCAGAATATTCTAGTGTTAAGGAGCCCTGGTGGCGAAGTGTGTTAAAGCGCTGAGCTGATGAACTTGCAGACCGAAAGGTCCCAGGTTCAAACCCCAGGAGCGGTGTGAGCGGCCGCTGTTAGCTCCAGCTTCTGCCAACCTAGCAGTTCAAAAACATGCAAATGTGTTTGCTGTTTTACCCAGGCTTGGCCTCATGTAAGCCGCCCCGAGTCCCTTCGGGGAGATGGAGGCACAGTATAAAAATAAAGTATTATTATTATTATAAAGTATTATTATTATATTATTAAGGAGCCCGGGTGGCGAAGTGTGTTAAAGCACTGAGCTGATGAACTTGCAGACTGAAGGGTCCCAGGTTCAAACCCTAGGAGCGGCATGAGCGGCTGCTGTTAGCTCCAGCTTCTGCCAACCTAGCAGTTCAAAAACATGCAAATGTGAGTAGATCAATAGGTACCGTTCCGGCAGGAAGGTAACGGCGCTCCATGCAGTCATGCATGTGGCCACATGACCTTGGAGGTGTCTATGGACAACGCCGGCTCTTCGGCTTAGAAATGGAGATGAGCACCAACCCCCAGAGTCAGACATGACTGGACTTAACGTCAGGGGAAACCTTTAACTTTACTATTCTAGTGTTGTGTAATTCGGTCCTTAAGTAGCATGGCTAACTTGCCAGCCATTTTTTTGGAGTTGCAACCAATTCCTCCCCTGACATGAGAAAGGGGAACAACTACTATTGCTTGTGTGGACAAAGGAAGCAGCAGGACAGCACTCGACTCAACTCAGAACAGAACAGAACAGATATAATCAGTAATGCATACACAGACTTGTGTCTGGACACTCCCCAGTTCCAGCCACACATCAAGGTCATTACAGTTTCTTAGCAATTAACTCTTTCCAGACTATAGTACACTCTGGATGATGCAATCAGTATGCAATACAGGCAAGACACAAATTTCATTTAAACACTTATCAATACACAAATCCCACATTAACAGTTTTGCCATGGCTTGAGCTCTTCTTCCCAAAATGTCTTATTTGCTGGAAACTACAATGGAAACCAGACTGATTGATAACTGGCAAATAGAGGGAGAAAGTGTGGAGGCAGTGACAGACTTTATATTTCTAGGTGCGAAGATTCCTACAGCCAGGAAATCAGAAGACGTTTCCTTCTTGGGAGGAGAGCAAGGACCAACCTTGATAAAATAGTGAAGAGCAGAGACATCACACTGGCAACGAAGGTCTGCATAGTGAAAGCAATGGTAATCTATGGATGCGAGAGAGAGCTGGACCATAAGGAAGGCTGAGAAAAGGAAGAGAGATACTTTTGAACTGTGGTGTTGGAGGAAGATCCCGAGAGTGCCTTGGACCGCAAGAAGATCCAACCAGTCCATACTCCAAGAAATAATGCCCAACTACTCACTGGAAGGAGGGATAGGAGAGGCAAAGATGAAGGACTTTGGCCACATCATGAGAAGACAAGAAAGCTTGGAGAAGACAATGATGCTGGGGGGAAAGGAAGGAAAAAGGAAGAGGGGCCGACCAAGGGCAAGGTGGATGGATGGGATCCTTGAAGGGACTGGCTCGGGCTTGAAGAAGCTTGGGGTGGCCCCGACTGCTGACAGGGAGCTCTGGCCTGGGATGGTCCAGGAGGTCACCAAAAAGTCGGAAATAACAACAAATAAACAAGAATGGGAATGTAGTACAGTAGTCTATAGATCTAAGTGTAGCAACCCTGGCAAGTGGACATTGGCCCTTTCCAATGAGAAACTGAGCTGGATCCAGAGATACACACAACTCCATGACCTGGATGATCCCAGAAGAGACAGATATTAGTGATCCACTGTTCTGGGAGTCTGAGGGATCCTCCGGAATTGCATTGAACGATAGGGTTGGAAGACATCACAGGGCCCATTTAATCAAATTCCTGATCAGGTTTATGGGATAAAGTGGAATTTATATTTCTGGTTAAGCAAATGGGTTGGCCTTCTTTCCTAGGCCCCTGCATTGTGACCAAGACAACAGGGATCAAATGCAAAGAACGGATCATGCTAGCTTTAGCCGGAATGGAGCTAGCACAAGCAGGGCCACAATAAATTACCTGAACTTTTAATATATTTATGCTCATTACCCTACTAAAAGGAACACCTCCAGATATAGGGTCACCTTGGAAATGGAGAAGAAATAATTACATAAAGGAGTATTATGGGATGTGCCTATGTGGCCTGGCAAATACGCGTGTGTCAAGAAATGTGATCTCCTAATTAGTGATGTATTATGGGACATTTTGTGATTTCCATACAGTAATGTACAATTGATTAGTCTTTTGTCTTGCTCGGTGTGTCTGGTCCTGAGGCTCAGATACTGTTTTTGCTACAGGAAAAATAAACATGTGTAATTTCCCAGTGGCCTTATCTGTCTGAAGACCCTGCATTCAGGGATAGCATCGTGTGGACACACAAAGTATTCCTGAGAACCAGTCTTCCAACCTCTTCTTTAATCTCGGAAGCACTTTATTCCACCATAGAACAGCTCTTGCTGTCAGGAAGTTCTTCCTAATGTTTAGGCAGCATCACCTTTCTTGCAATTTTGACCTATTGGTTCATGTTCTTATCTCGAGCTCGCACCATGTTCAACATGGAAGCCCGTCAAATACTGAAAAATGGCTCTCATGCCACCTCTTGGTCTTTCCTCCTCCCAGCTAGACAATCCCAGATGTTGCTGGAGCCTCCACAGACAAAGAGGAATTGGCAGACATTGGCAATATGCCCTCCCATCATCTCTAACTGGCATTCCACCAGTCGCTGAGTGGGAGGGAGCCAGCCTATCATCCAGGCACTCTTCAGTAGCCGCTGAGTGACCCTCCCACCATCTCTAACTGCCGCTGAGTGGAAGGGAGCCAGTCTACTCATCAGGAGAGCCTTTTGTGTTTGGACTGTGTTGTCGTTGCCATCAGATTTTGCTGTTCTTACTACCAAATTAATTTACACTAACAAGACTTGCCATCAGTTGCCCCCCCCCCCCCCCCAGCAACATACTATATAATAATAATGTGCTATGGTAATAATATAATATGGTGTGTGTATGTGTATGTATACACACACACACACACACACACACACACACACATACATATACACATATATAACACTAGCTGTGCCCGGCCACGCGTTGCTGTGGCAAAGTGGTGGTGGTATGGGTTAATAGTTGTAGAATTTTTATTTGACGTTATTTGTATTTTTTTAATTAATTTCATTGTAACTTATCTTTTTAATTTATTATATTTTATTATTTTGTTGTATTATTTTTAGTTATTTTGTTATTATAGTATTTTATTGTATTAATTTTTTTAGTGTTTTTATTGTATTATTTGTATTTATTTTTTATTCTTTTATTAACACTGGGCTGAGTGGGTTGCTAGGAGACCAAGTGGGCAGAGCTTAGAGCCTTCTAAGTGGCAGCAATTGGATAAAAACAATTATTTCTCTCCCTCTAATTAGGACTTTATTTTTCTTTTCTCTTTGTTGTATCAACCTAGAGGCGTGGATGATGGGTTGTGTTGTCAAATTTCGAGGTTGGGGGACCTGTAGTTTTGTTGTTTTGTGGGTCGCCGTGATGCCATCACTCTTTTATATATATATAGATTGATACTATGCAGTCTAACACTAATAATAATACAATATAATAATATTATTTATATATTATTTATTAAATGTAAGGGAAAGCTAAAGGTTTTCCCCTGACATTAAGTCCAGTCATGACCGACTGGGGGTTGGTGCTCATCTCAATTTCTAAGCCGAAGAGCCGGCATTGTCCTTAGACACCTCCAAGGTCATGTGGCCATCGGCATGACTGCATGGAGCGCCGTTACCTTCCCACCGGAGTGGTACCTATTGATCTACTCACATTTGCATGTTTTTGAACTGCTAGGTTGGCAGGAGCTGGGGCTAACAGCGGGCGTTCACTCTGCTCCCGGGATTTGAACCTGGGACCTTTTGGTCCGCAAGTTCAGCAGCTCAGCGCTTTAACGCACTGTGCCACCAGGGGCCCCATATTAAATGTAACATTACTAATATCACAGTATAGTGGTATAGTACAATCTAGTATAGAATCATAGAATAGTAGAGTTGGAAGAGACCTCATGGGCCATCCAGTCCAATCCCCTGCCAAGTAGCAGGAAAATGTATAATGCTTATATTGCGGCATGCTAATGATATAATATATTGTATGTACATATAACTTGTAAGCTGCTTTGAGTTCCCTTCGAGGTGAGAGAGGGCAGGGCATAAATGCAGCAAATAAATAAATCTTTTTTGGGGAAGAGACTCCAGCAGATCCCACCAAGAGCCCTTTTCTCCAATTGGAGCAAACCATGGATCCAACCACCCGCTGTCTTTTGTGCAAAGGATTGCTGAAGACTCACCATTTCCATATGACTGATTCCAGATTACAACCGAGGACGGAAAGAGCACAAACCAAGGATTTCAACAGTCAGCTCATAAAAACGAACTTCTGCCAGGCAACAGTGAAAATAACGCAATTGAAAAAGGAGCCTCTTTCAGTCTGGCAACTGCAAATGGGTCGAAAATTTGTTTGGCAAGGCCTGTGCCTGGCTGTTTGGATGATTACTGACTTTTTACATCCCTTGATTGTGCCAGAAGCCTATTTTGTTCAAAGTTTGATACCATGTGTGGCTTAAACAAAACAAGCCATAGTCTGAATGCTGCTATTACAAAACCCAGCAGTGGTAAAAAAGGGAAAAGGAAAAAAAGGGAATCAGTGTGCCAGCTTGAGAAACAGACACAGAGACGGTAGTTTAACATACAGACTTCATGATAAAACATTATACATTTATATTGTATTTCTATGGACAAAACCCAAGGCCTGAGCCCATTTGATAGCTGCAAGCAGAGCAGAGGAACAGTCTTGCCATCCCGACGCAAGCTTCGACCTCACAGCCTTCGCACCTTTCGAGGCCTGCAGCCATTGTGCGGAATCGGGGTGTTGTCTGTGATGGAGATCACCTCCAAACCGCCCATGGTGAGTCCTTTGATGGCAGCCTAGAAGAGAAAACAAAAACTTTGGGTTTCCCCCCAGATAGAGATAACAAAGCATATAGAAACACTAGCTTTGCCCAGCCACGCGTTGCTGTGGCTTATGGGAATCATTTGTTGGCCAGGTGGAATAGCAGTGAAAGCCTGGCCGTTTTCTGGAGTAGCACCCTCAATCAAAGAGCCGCTTTGAAGCCTGGCTACTTACTTTGTTGTTGACCTAAGCAACCCAAAAGATAGCTGCATCTATCCAATAGGAAATTTAGGTACTGCTTATGCGGGGAGGCTAATTTAACTAATTTACAACACCCTAAAAATCGCCCAGCAGGGTGCAGAAAGGAATGAGGAAGTAATTCATCAAGGACTCGATGCCACAGAGCTCCCCCTGTGGCCAGAATTGAGCACACCCTCATGAAGCTGGAAAATGTTAAATAGTCTCTGTGTCTTTGTCTCTGTTTCTGTCTGTATGTATAATGGCACTGAATGTTTGCCATGTACATGTACATTGTGATCTACCCCGAGTCCATGGGGTGAGAAGGGCAGAATATAAATACTGTAAATAAATAAATAAATACTGTATATACTCGAGTATAAGCCTAGTTTTTCAGCCCTTTTTTTAGGATTAAAAAAGCCCCCCTCAGCTTATACTCAGGTGAGAATCCTGGTTGGCTTATATTTGGGTCAGCTTATACTCGAGAATATATGGCACATTTATTATTTTTCTCTATTATTATTGGTATTATTACATTTATTATTTTACACTATTATAGTTGCTAATATTACATTTATTTTACTATTATTATTATTATTATTATTATTATTATTACATTTATTATTTCAATCTGATCTTATTATTATTATTACACTCATTATTTTACTCTATTTATTATTCATGTATTATAGTCCTGTATTTTTTTTTATTATTATTCCATATATCAGCTTATACTCGAGAATATATGGTACATTTATTATTTTTCTCTATTATTATTGGTATTATTACATTTATTATTTTACTCTATTATTATTACATTTATTATTGTACTCTATTATTGTTGCTACCATTACATTTATTTTACTCTATTTTTATTATTATTATTAAGACATTTATTATTTCAATCTGATCTTATTATTATTACATTTATTATTCTACTCTATTTATTATTACATGTATTATTTTCCTGTATATATTATTATTATTACATGTATTATTTTACTCTATTATTATTAAAAGGATACATGAGCACATTTCCATGGAAGAAGATGAGAATGATTTGATCAGAATTAAACAGGCTTATCTTAAATTTGAGCTTGATGTAAATATTCAAAAATATTTAACCTACTGGGTTGTTGTATGTATTCCGGGCTGTATGGACATGTTCTAGAAGTATTCTCTCCTGACGTTTCGCCCACATCTATGGCAGGCATCCTCTGAGGTTGTGAGGCATGGAGAAACTAGGCAAGGAAGGTTAATATATATCTGTGGAGAGTCCAGGGTGTGAGAAGATATATAACTCCACATATATATATTAACCTTCCTTGCCTAGTTTCTCCATGCCTCACAACCTCTGAGGATGCCTCCCATAGATGTGGGCGAAACGTCAGGAAAGAATACTTCTAGAACATGGCCATACAGCCCGGAAAACATACAACAACCCTGTGATCCCGGCCATGAAAGCCTTCAACAACACATTTAACCTACTGATGCCTCAATTAATGTAATTTTATTGGTATCTGTTTTTATTTCTGAAATTTCCCACCCTCGGCTTATACTTGAGTCAATGATTTCCCAAGTTTTTATTTATTTATTTGTTTTTATTACATCATTTCTACCCCACCCTTCTCACCCCTCAGGGGACTCAGGGCGGCTTACAACATGAACATAGACATTAAAACAATTTATATCACATTTAAAAATCCATTTAGATTAAAAATTACATTAAAATTGAAGGCTTACATTAAAACCCTGCATAGTTATACATCTATATATATAAAAGAGTGATGCCATCAGGGCAGCGGACAAAACAACAAAACGACAGGCCCCCCAACCTCGAAATTTGACAACACAACCCATCATTCACGGCTCTAGGTTGATACAACAAAAAGAAAAGAAAAACAAAGTCCTAATTACAGGGAGAGGAATAATAGTTTTTATCCAATTGCTGCCAGTTAGAAGGCTAAGCTCCGCCCACTTGGTCTCCAAGCAACCTACTCAGCCCAGGGGACAGGAACAGTTAGGCCTCACTTAGGCCTCTTCCACAGATTATCAGATTTTAACTGGATTATATGGCAGTGTAGACTCAAGGCCCTTCCACACAGCTATATAACCCATTTATAATCTTATATTATCCAGTGATTATCTTAACTCCACACTGCCATATAATCCACTTCAGTGTGCATACTAAACATAAAGACAACCATACAACAGACATTCAATACCACCACTACCGCAACAATTTCTCACCAACACCACCATACTTTGCCACAGCAACGCGTGGCCGGGCACAGCTAGTATAAATATAAATATATAAAGTTACATAGGTACTTTTTCATAAAACTTCAGGAATTTCATTGTTGCTGGCAAGGACATCATTTCCTCCTCGCTGCATTAAAACTATCAGCGTTTGTCAACATTTCTGCATAGAAAATAAATTTCTTGCCCAGGAAACCGAATTATCTGTGCAGAAATACCATTTTCTGCAGAAATTTTGTTTTCTATATGGAAAATGCTATTTTCAGTGCAGTAAGCTTATTTTCTGCGTTTTTGTGGTAGAATCAGATGCCTCGGATTATATTCGGGCCGGCTTATATTTGAGTATATACGAAAGATAAATCTTCTATACACATAATAAAAGTGAAAATCTGTATGTGTGTATGTGGCACGGGTGTCTGCTCACACAGACAGCCTCTGGCCTCCACAAACAGGCTCAAGTTCCCAGTGCTGAGGAGCCACCAAGTCACTCTTACTCAGGACATTGCAGGTTAGAGTGAGCATATCCCAGTATTCCTTTCTCTCTCTATTTGCATGACTCCGCCCACTGCCTCTCTCTTAACCCAATCCTACTCTTTTCTATGGCAAAACAGGAATTCATCAGCAACTGAACATACTGGAGAGGTTTGGGGAGAATTCAACATGATTTATAGGAGTTGTAGGGACTGGGATGTATAGTTCACCGGCAATCTAAGAGCACCCTGAACCCCACCAACAATGGTAGTTACAATTCATCCATGTGCAGAGAACACTGAACCCAGCAAGTGATGGATCTGGACCAAACTTGGCAACAGTCCCAACATGGCCAACTGTGAATCCTGGGGGAGTTTTGGGAGGATTGACCCAAGATTTTTGGGAATTGTAGCTCACCCACATCCTTATGCATTTTCTCATGGAAGCACTCATAAAAAAGAAAAGCAAAGACTGAGTTTTTTTCTAAGACATAGCGTCACATATGATATTACCTAACTTCCAAAAAACAAACAATGCCTTTCAAATAACCCGGGCATCGCTGGGTGCCCAAGCTAGTAAATAGATAAACCCTGTCTTGCTTCACCTCATCTCTGGAGGCTGAGGGACCCTGATACCAGTCATCTATGTAGGTTTTTCTCAGAACAAATACTGCGAGTATGTTTGACAGTTTCGCTCTGCTGTAGCAATGAGAAAGTCCCATCCTGTCCCCTGAAAAAGTAGGAAAGCTAAGCAGGCATCACCTGACTGCCTCCTGGGGAGCAGTGGATTTGCTGCCGAGACCCCCGAGGTGTTTTCTAAAGCTAAGATTCCGTCTCAAGCGCACAGAATAACCTCAACCATCAGGACCCCCGAGGCCATGCCTGCTTCTGGGCCTCAAATGATCTCGCTAAAGTTGACAAGCAGGTTTCTTTCTCTGGAAAGGTATGCTGCATGAATGCCAAATCAGCTTCCTATTGCCTTCCAAAGTGAATCACTGGAAAATGCAATGATTCTTAGACATTTCATGAACTCATGTCAGGAGCAACTTGAGAAACTGCAAAAATGTGGAAGGCAAAAATCGGACTGAATTTTATTTAGCAGCGAATAAAGAAAGGGCCAGGTTTCAGCACAGCAGGTGAAACTACCAATTGCAGTAAATCTTGTCAATCAAGAGGTTGACAGTTTGAAGCCTGGGTCAGGGTGAGCTCCTGGCCTTGAGCCCACCTAGCAGTTTGAAAGCAAAATGGGAGTAAATAGGTAGCGCTTAGAAGCGGGAAGGTATTTTAACACATGCATAAGGAAGCGCTAGAAAAATGCCAGAGATTTGATCAGAGGAAGACGTTTATGAACAAAGGTCTTTGGCAGGGAGATGGAGCGACAGTTTGAATAGCAATTAATAGTCTCGGTGTGGCAGGTATGAATGCTGCAATTAGACACCTCGATTAGTATTTAATGGCCTTGCAGCTTCAAAGCCTGGCTGCTTCCTTCCTGAGGGAATCCTCTGTTGGGAAGTGTTAGCCGGCCCTGATTGTTTCCTTTCTGGAATTCCCAATTTCCCTGCTTTCAGAGTGTTGCTCTTTATTTACTTTAGAGCAACTATTTTAGAGATTATATTGTTCTGTATTATTATACCACAGTAATTATTACGTCTTTATAATCTTATATTAGCTGCTTAGAAGTGGATTATATGAGGCCCCTTCTACACAGCTGTATAAAATGCACACTGAAGTGGATTATATGGCAGTGTGGGCTCAAGATAATCCAGTTCAAAGCAGATAATATAAGATTATAAATGGGTAATATAGCTGTGCAGAAGGACCTTGAGTCTACACGGCTATATAATCCAGTTTAAATCAGATAATCTGTATTTTATAGGCAGTGTGGATCCGGCCTAAGTGCACTCTGCCTGTGCCCTGGGTGCCATTTTGGCTGAGGAAGTTGCTAGGATACGAAGGGGGCGGGGCCTAAAGGCAGCGGGGGGGGGGGGGGGGGCTAAAGGCAGCAGGGCGTACCTTTCTAACTGGCAGTTAGAGGGAGAAAGGCTCTTCATCATCCTTTGTAATTTGGAATATTTTTCTAGGTTTTTTTTTATTGAAAGACATATTTTGGATGACTATGTCTTTTGTGGCCAAATTTGGTGTGATTTGGTTCAGTGGTTTTGTTGTTTACTCCATAGTAAAGCGAACATTACATTTATATATACAGTAGAGTCTCACTTATCCAACATAAACGGGCCGGCAGAATATTGGATAAGCGAATATGTTGGGTAATAAGGAGAGATTAAGGAAAAGCCTATTAAACATCAAATTAGGTTATGATTTTACAAATTAAACACCAAAACATCATGTTATAAAACAAATTTGACAGAAAAAGTAGTTCAATACACAGTAATGCTATGTAGTAATTACTGTATTTACGAATTTAGCACCAAAATATCATGATGTATTGAAAACATTGACTACAAAAATGCGTTGGATAATCCAGAATGTTGGATAAGCGAGTGTTAGATAAATGAGACTCTACTGTCAGACTCTATAGTCTGAAGTTATACTTAAAAAATGTCCCTGTTCCGACGTGCATACAAATTCAACTCAAGAATAAACCTACAGGACCTATCTTGTTCGTAACTTGGGAACTGCCTTCACCTCCAACCTGAACATGCAGTTGCTTATTAATAATAATACAATAACTTTATTTTTTTATCCCACCTCCATCTCCCCGAAGTGACTCGGGGGGCTCACATGGGGACAAGCCCAACAACACAAGTTAAAAACACAGATCAATAAAATTAATAACATTGTAACAACATAAGACAAACTAAAACACATCATTAATTTAAAACCTGGACAATAATAACTGAACAGTCAGAGGGTAAAATTGTGTAGAACTCTGAATAGGGCTCCTGGGTGGTCGAAGAACGATCAGGGAGGGGGGCGGAGGAGCAGTCGCAATAAAAACATTAAAAACCTAAAAGGTGAGGAGCAGTGATAAAGTGCAGTAACTGATAACGAATTGTAAACGGGCGGAGTATCTGGTGGGACTACTTATCAATGGAATTACCACTAATTCCTCCATGTGATGCTCCCTGTCCCTTTTCCTTACACCTCAACAACATCTAAGGCAGGGGTCCCAAACTAAGGCTCGGGGGCCGGATGCGGCCCTCCGAGGTCATTTACCTGGCCCCCGCCCTCAGTTTTATACATATAATATTGATAATAATATTATAATGTAATACAATATAACACTAATAATAATATTAATTATATATTCTATATTACATATAATATTACTAATAATATAGTATAGTGGTATAGTTCAATATAGTAATATATAATGCTAATATTGTGCTACGCTAATAATATAATATATTGTATGTACATATAATTTGTAAGCCACTCTGAGTCCCCTTTGGGGTGAGAAGGGTGTGATACAAATGTAGTAAATAAATGCAGTAAATAAATAAATACATTTTAGACTTAGGCTCGCCCAAAGTCTGAAATGACTTGAAGGCACACAACAACAACAACAACAACCCTAATTAACTTGACTATCTCATTGGCCAGAAGCAGAAGCACACTTCCCATTGAAATCCTGATAAATGTATGTTGGTTAAAATTATTTTTATTTTAAAATATTGTACAGTAGAGTCTCACTTATCCAACACTCGCTTATCCAATGTTCTGGATTATCCAATGCATTTTTGTAGTCAATGTTTTCAATACATTGTGATATTTTGGTGCTAAATTTGAAAATACAGTAATTACTACTTGCATTACTGCATATTGAACTACTTTTTCTGTTAAATTTGTTGTATAACATGATGTTTTGGTGCTTAATTTGTAAAATTATAACCTAATTTGATGTTTAATAGACTTTTCCTTAATCCCTCCTTATTATCCAACATATTCGCTTATCCAACATTCTGCTGGCCTGTTTATGTTGGATAAGTGAGACTCTACTGTATAATGCTAATATTGTGCTATGCTAACAATATAATATATTGTATGTACATATAATTTGTAAGCCACTCTGAGTCCCCTTTGGGGTGAGAAGGGTGTGATACAAATGTAGTAAATAAATAAATAATAAATAAATACATTTTAGACTTAGGCTCGCCCAAAGTCTGAAATGACTTGAAGGCACACAACAACAACAACAACAACAACAACAACAACCCTAATTAACTTGACTATCTCATTGGCCAGAAGCACACTTCCCATTGGAATCCTGATAAATGTATGTTGGTTAAAATTATTTTTATTTTTAAATATTGTATTGTTCTTTCATTGTTCTTGTTGTTGTTGTTTTTGCACTACAAATAAGACATGTGCAGTGTGCATCAGAATTTGTTTGTATTTTTTTTCTTTTTTATAATTAATTTTTATTGAGAGGTTTCCGAGCAACTCCATACATTTCTTACAACAACAAAAATTCTCATTTCTCGATACAATAAAACACATATAAGACAACAAGGGTAATTGAGATTTTTTTTTTCAAATGATAATCCGGCCCCTCAACAGTCTGAAGGATTGTGGACCGGCCCTCGGCTTAAAAAGTTTGAGGACCCCTGATCTAAGGCATGGTATTTGGGGCAGGAGCTATACTCCCCAGATTTTTCCCTCCCAGCTGTTGAGTGTGAAATGGCAAAGTGCTGTTTGCATTAATGGTGCTCAGGTGATGATGAAAAAGGAAACCGTACCATTCGTCCCGGTCCCAGGCCTTTCACCACAACCCGGACGTGCGACACACCTTTTGCGCAGGCTTTCTGGGAAGGAAGAGAGAAAAGAAACCATTTTGTCCATTTAGGTGCAAAGCCATTCATATCGCTATGAGAAGTTTTGGGGGGAAAGGAGAAAGAACAGAAGGTGAAGCCGGAGACCATGGATGGTCACTGCAGATTCACCCAGCATCACCATTAATAACAATAATAATGCACGCTAAAAGGCTTGCTACATTTAGAAAAATTAAAACACCCTGTTGTAGGGTTCCTGTTGCTCTTAGTCTTCTATTAAACCTATTTGATGTTGAAAGAATGACGATTTCTATGACTCTGCCATGCTAAGTTTGCCATCTAGTGGCTGCTTCAAGCAGACTTACACCTTTCTTTTGGTACAGTTGAGTCTCATTTATCCAACATAAACGGGCCGGCAGAACATTGGATAAGTGAAAATGTTGGATAATAAGGAGGGATTAAGGAAAAGCCTATTTAACATCAAATTACGTTATGATCTTACAAATTAAGCACCAAAAACATCATGTTTTACAACTAATCGACAGAAAAAGCAGTCCAAAACATGGTAACATTATGTACAGTACAGTCTCACTTATCCAACATTCACTTATCCAACATTCTGGTTTATCCAACGCATTTTTGTAGTCAATGTTTTCAATACATCGTGATATTTTGGTGCTAAATTCGTAAATACAATAATTGAACTACTTTTTCTGCCAAATTTGTTGTTAGACATGATGTTCTGGTGCTTAATTTGTAAAATCATAACCTAATTTGATGTTTAATAGGCTTCTTCTTAATCTCTCCTTATTATCCAACATATTCGCTTATCCAACATTCTGCCGGCCCGTTTATGTTGGATAAGTGAGACTCTACTGTAGTAATTACTGTATTTACGAATTTAACACCAACCATCACAATATATTGAAAACATTGACTCCGAAAACATTGGCTACTAACAAACTGACTAGAAATAAAGATAGAATTGCATAAAATGAACCTACAGTAGCAACACTGTTGGAAATTGAATCCATGAAAAGTTCAATTCTTGCTGTCTAGAGAATCAGCTGTGGATTGGGGTGGGAGGCAGACTGCTTTGGATAATCCAGAACGTTGGATAAGCAGACATTGGATAAGTGAGACTCTACTGTATAGCAATATTTCTTCAAGTTCTGGGAGCCAAACCATAGATCCATTCCACTGGCTACTTTTCCTCTTTAATATATGGGCATATCTCAATTATAGAAGCCTTTGTCCTTTTGATAAAGCCATTTTATGGCCCTGCAGACCACAGATCTGTACATTAGGCCAGCAAAAACAGAAACCATAATAAAACAAAACAAAAATGGAGGTTGGTCTCTTGATGCATTTTGGAAGCTTCTGTGTGCAATGTTTTGTGACCTCTGCAATGTTTTGTTTACTTATGAAAGGTTTATCGGACCTGGTTGCTTCATTTTGCATGTGCCTATTGTGAATGTTTGTTGAAACACAGCAGCCTGAAGGAATTCACAAACCAATGCAACCACAGACTTCCATTCTTGTTTCCCAGCAACTGGAATTCAGAGGCAGGCGGCTTCGAGTAAGTACTGCTTTGATAATATATACATCCATCATAACTAATAGCCACTATTATCCTGAGATTCCACGAATTTGCCCAATGGCCCTGCAGAACTATACAAATTAGAGCCCATCACCATGTACATCCAGTAGCAAATCTGTGGATTGGACTATAATTGGGCTGAGTATGTACTTACCTATGAAAAAACTTGAATCTCCCCACCATTTATTACATTTGTCTTTCTCATTTTCCCTCCTTTTAGTCATTTTTCCTCCAGGAACAGTGTTCTTATCTCTGAATCTATTTGTCCTTTTCTACCTCGACGCTGTCTTTTTTGACGTCAGGTTACCAGACCTGACCCCAAAAGTATCCATACATATGAAAAACAGACAAACTTTTATAATGTAATATAGGAGGGTTATCCAGAAAGTAGATTATGTTTTGGAATTAAAAATGAACAAAGTATAGGAGAAAACATTTACCATATGTAGTTGAAAGCCACACCCAAATACCACTTCTCAACATAGTCGCCATTCAAATCTATCATAGCGATGAATGAGCTTGGCAACTCCTTCCCCACAAAACTCTGCCGCTTGCGTCCTCAACGCAACGTTTTGGCGACGATGCGCAGCTGTGGGAAGGGGTGACCGTCTAGTTGAGTTCCTTCTCCCGCCCTGGACCTTCCACATATATATAAACGTCCCTTACTTAAGTTTTTTTCCAATATACCTCACAACCTCTGAGGATGCCTGCCATAGATGTGGGCGAAAGATCAGGAGAGAATGCTTCTGGAACATGGCCATACACACAACAACCCAGTCAACACAACATCTTAAATTCACAGTACCCCTTGGTAAAAACAATAAAATACAGCAGTTGCTGTAGATTAAACAGCAGTATTTGACCTCAGTGGGAGCCCCCAGTGGCGCAGTGGGTTAAAGCGCTGAGCTGCTGAACTTGTGGACTGAAAGGTTGCAGGTTCGAATCCGGGGAGCGGAGCAAGCGCCCACTGTTAGCCCCAGCTTCTGTCAACCTAGCAGTTCGAAAACATGCAAATGTGAGTAGATCAATAGGTACCGCTCCGGCGGGAAGGTAACGGCGCTCCATGCAGTCATGCCAATGGCCACATGACCTTGGAGGTGTCTACAGACAACGCCGGCTCTTGGGCTTAGAAATGGAGAGGAGCACCAACCCCCAGACTCGGTCACGACTGGACTTAACGTCAGGGGAAACCTTTACCTTTACCTAACATAATTTGATGTTTAATAGGCTTTTCCTTAATCCCTCCTTATTATCCAACATTTTCACTTATCCAACATTCTGCCAGCCCGTTTATGTCAGATAAGTGAGACTCTACCGTACCAAAAGAAAGGAGGAAGTCTGTGATCAGGGCTCTTTGACATGTTTGCCATATACAGTAGAGTCTCACTTATCCAACACTCGCTTATCCAACGTTCTGGATTATCAAACACATTTTTGTAGTTAATGTTTACAATACATTGTGATATTTTGGTGCTAAATTCGTAAATACAGTAATTACTACATAGCATCACTGTATATTGAATTACTTTTTCTGTCAAATTTGTTGCATAACATGATGTTTTGGTGCTTAATTTGTAAAATCATAACCTAATTTGATGTTTAATAGGCTTTTCCTTAAGCTCTCCTTATTATCCAACATATTCGCTTATCCAACGTTCTGCCAGCCCGTTTACATTGGATGAGTGAGACTCTACTGTACGTGTTCTGCAATCTGCCCTGAGTCTCCTTTGGGGTGACAAGGGTGGAATATAAATGTTTGAAATAAATAAACAAATAAACACCCTGGAATCTTTAATCATGAGTTTGCAGCAAATGCTGGCTTTCTTTGCAGGTGTCACTTACAGTTGCTGCGGCAATTCCAGTAGTCTGAGCTGCGATGGCTGTAGCCTTCTTGGCGTTCTTGAAGCCTTCGGTGCCGCAGGTAGATAGAGCCAGAGGGACTCTCTCAGGTGAGAGAACCTGGATGTGAGTGCTGTAGACGCCACCAAAAAGAGAGAGGGAGACACACACACACAAAAGAAGAAAAGTGACATCACATTAGAAAAGTTATATGACACTTTCTGGTGACACTCAGCTCCCTAGAAACCCATTTCTGTGATGTTTTAATGAAACTACCATGGCAGCTGGCAGGGAGGCAAAAAGATGATCAATGGAAACACAATGGATGGAAATGGACTCAGTGCGACTAAAGGCACTCCTGCTGTTGTTTGTTTCCCTTTCCTTTTGCAGTTGGTTTTATTGTTGCTCTTTAGGCTGCAAAACATTTAGGGTTGCACAATATTTACCTTTACAACTATGAGTATCAAAGCTCCAAAGTAGCCAGTTACTATGTGTTGTCAAAGGCTTTCATGGCTGGAACCACTGATTGTTTCCTGTCTGGAATTCCCGTTTTCTGAGTGTTGTTCATTATTTACTGTCCTGATTTTAGAATTTTTTTTAATAACGGTAGCCAGACATGAATCAATCAGGGCAAGCTGACATCTCCCAACAAAGGATTCCCCCAGGCAGCAACACCCAGGCTTTGAAGCTGAAAGGCCATTTAATACAAATCAATAATAATAATAATAGCACAGCAGACAAAAAATCAGTACAAGAAAACTGCACTACAAGCTAGAGCTGACAGCTGGCACAACAAAACATTGCATGGAAAGTTCCTTGACAAAATGGAAGAAAAAGCTGACAAGGAGAAGACCTGGCTCTGGCTCAGAAATGGGACCCTGAAGAAGGAGACAGAAGGCCTGATCCTTGCAGCCCAGGAGCAAGCCATCAGAACAAAGGCAATTAAGGCCAAGATTGAAAAATCTGCTGATGACCCAAAATGCAGACTGTGCAAGGACACTGACGAAACCATTGATCATCTCCTCAGCTGCTGTAAGAAAATCGCACAGACAGACTACAAACAGAGGCACAACTATGTGGCCCAAATGATTCATTGGAACTTATGCCTCAAGTACCACCTCCCAGCAGCAAAGAACTGGTGGGATCACAAACCTGCAAAAGTATTGGAAAATGAGCACGCAAAGATACTGTGGGACTTCCAGACTGACAAAGTTCTGGAACACAACACACCAGACATCACAGTTGTGGAAAAAAAAAAGGTTTGGATCATTGATGTTGCCATCCCAGATGACAGTCGCATTGACGAAAAACAACAGGAAAAACTCAGCCGCTATCAGGACCTCAAGATTGAACTTCAAAGACTCTGGCAGAAACCAGTGTAGGTGGTCCCGGTGGTGATGGGCACACTGGGTGCCGTGCCAAAAGATCTCAGCCGGCATTTGGAAACAATAGACATTGACAAAATTACGATCTGCCAACTGCAAAAAGCCACCCTACTGGGATCTGCACGCATCATCCGAAAATACATCACACAGTCCTAAACGCTTGGGAAGTGTTTGACTTGTGATTTTGTGATATGAAATCCAGCATATCTATCTTGTTTGCTGTGTCATAATAAAATAATAACTTTATTTTTATATCCTGCCACCATCAGGGTGGCTTACATAGGGCAAGGCCATATCAATACAATTAAAATAAGGCAAACAAAAAACATGATATACAAACAACAATATAAAGTAGATAAAAACAGGAATATAAAACACGGATATAATAATTATTAATAATATTAACCAACAACCAGGCACAATCAAGGTGGCCAATGGCAACATTCACACTTGCCTCAAGCAGACAAGAGTTCTTTCTCCCACCTTGGACATCATTCCACAGATATATAAACCCCACTTGCCTAGTTTCCAACAGACCTCACAACCTCTGAGGATGCCTGCCATAGATGTAGGCGAAACGTCAGGAGAGAATGCCTCTGGAACATGGCCAGACAGCCCAGAAAACTCACAGCAACCTAGCCAGTTCCTGTTACTGTTCCAGTTTTCAAGTGGCATTATTTTTCCTTTTCTTACCAGTAACAAAAAAATTGTTACTTTTAAAACAGGCCCTGTTATGCTACATTTCACAAAATTAATTATAAGTAATGAGATATTTTTGTAGCTAGTTCTTTCCAAATTCTGGGAGACAAAGTAATCAAATATCGTCGTTGTTTTCATTTTATCAGCAGAACAGAAAAATGCAAATAAAGCCCCATTATCTCAGTCCTCTCTCTCTCTCTTGCCCTATAAGGCCATGACCGACTGTTCGATATTATATTAGGCTATTAGATTGTGACCTGTTAGGATCATAGCGTATTGGGTAGCAGAGTTTCAGGAGGCTTGAGAAGATTGCTATCGCCAACATATTAAGACCAAAGCCCCTCAGGTTATCAAAGCAGATAATTCGCATTATCTGCTATGAGCTGGAATATCTGCGTCTACACTGCTCTATAATCCAGTTTAAAGTAGATAATCTGGATTTTATATGGCAATGTGGAAGGGGACTTTATGCTGCATAAAGTCTACCATATTACCCAGGACTTTGACTTTACAAAAACTGTCCAGACCCTCCTGGAAAACCGCCGCTTCTATGTGGAGTTTCAGGGCAGGAAAAGTAGATGGAGGAGGCAAAAGAATGGTTTACCCCAAGGCAGCGTTCTTGCACCGACCTTGTTTAACATCTTCAGGAACGATCAGCCACAACCACCACTCACAAAGAGCTTTATATATGCTGATGACCTTGGCCTTACAACACAAGCAAAATATTTTGAAACAGTTGAAAACCAGCTCACTAATGCCTTGAAAGATCTCTCCAGCTACTACAAAGAGAACCACCTGAAGCCTAACCCTGCCAAGACACAAGTGTGTGCTTTCCACCTACGTAACCGCGAAGCCAACAGGAAACTGAAAGTTACTTGGGAAGGCCAAGAGCTCGAACACTGTTTCCATCCTAAATACCTTGGTGTCACCTTAGACCGAACACTAACATATAGGAAACACTGCATGAACACCAAGCACAAAGTAGCTGCACGCAATAACATCCTGCGGAAACTGACTGGCAGCGCATGGGGAGCAGACCCACAAGTAATAAGAACATCAGCCCTGGCCTTGTCTTTCTCAACTGCAGAGTATGCCTGTCCTGTTTGGCACAAGTCTGCCCATGCAAAGCAGGTGGACATAGCACTGAATGAAACATGCAGAATCATCACGGGATTCCTTAAACCTACACCTGTTGATAAACTCTACAAGTTAGCTGGCATTGCCCCTCCTGACGTGCGACGGGAAGTTGCCGCTAACGGTGAGAGAAAAAATGTTGAACATTGTGAAAGCCACCCACTGCATGACTATCAGCCTCCTCCCAGTAGATTCAAATCAAGGAAGGGCTTCATGAGAACCACCACTCCTTTTGATGTCCCTCCAGCAACAGCAAGGGTGTCCCTCTGGGCAGCTAAACCAGGCAATTCCAACTGGATGGCCCCCCATGAGGGTCTGTCTCCAGGGGCAAACCAGGAATGGGCAACTTGGAAGTCCCTAAACAGACTGAGAAGCGGAGTGGGCAGATCAACAACAACAACAACTTTATTTATACTCCGCCACCATCTCCCCGCGGGGACTCAGGGCAGCTCACATGGGGCAAAGCCCGGTCAACATAGTTCACAAAAGTAGCAACATAAATACATTAGCACAATATACACAAGTTAAAACACAATAAGGTAATAAAACAAAAGTTAATATAACAGTAATAATATCAAACAACCAATTCAGTCAACTTCATAGGTGGGGGAACTGCAGCAGCAATATAAAAATAGAATCAAAAGACAACCTGGCAAGATGGCACAACCTGGAGGAATCCTCCACCTTGTGTGACTGTGGAGCTGAACAAACAACTCCTCATATGTCTGCTTGCCCACCATGCCCTGCCTCATGTACGGAGGAGGAGTTGTTTAAAGCTACAGACAATGCGGTTGCTGTTGCCCGCTTTTGCTCCAAAACTATTTAGCTGTTTGTGATTCCTTTATTTTATCACTTTTAAACTTATTTATTATGCAATGCTTTTGACACGAAATAAAAAAGGGGCCTTGGTCTCTCCAACAGATGGGACAGATCCACCTCGGGCGCAGAATGGCCCTGACTTGTTATACTCACATAACGGAATGTCTCTTACTTGTTATATGTAGCTTTGATATGAGCTATTGGGATCTCTTCAAACTTCTTTCCAGCCCATCTCAAAGAGCTCTCTCTTCCTGGTGCTGGGGGGAAAAAGCTGGAAAAAGAAGAATGGCAAGAAATGGAAAACCCAATTCGTAAGATGGTTTCTTAAGAAGCCTACAGGATGAAGGTCCGGCTTTCTTTCTTTTTTTTCTTTTTTTAATAAAGAATTTTATTAATTTTTTTATATTACACCGAAAGAGTGAGAACAACCAAGGTATAGAAAAGTAGAGAAAAGAGAGAAAGGTAAAAGTCTACCATCTACAAAAATCTACCAACACAAAAAAACAAAGAACAAAAAAGAAAATGACTTCCATTCCATCTTCTTGGATAATATTTTCTTATTATTCAATAATATTTTTTCTTGCTAAGAAAAAAAAATAGCAAAATTGTCTCCCGTAATCTTCATTTTCTCAAATTATCCAGATAGACCTGAAGATGATCCCAATTCGTTCTTTTCATTATCTTGCCTGTATTTTTCTTCAACAAAAAAGTCAATTCGTCCATATCCTTTATTTCTCTTATCTTCTCCACCCACTCCTCAATTGGTGGGGCTGATTGCTGTTTCCATTCTCTAGTGAAAACAATTCTAGCGGAAGTTGTAATATAAGTAAAAAGTTTATCTTCTTGTTCCGTCAATTGCAAGTCTAAATCTGTAAATCCTAATAGATAATACTCTGGTTTTCTTATAAATGTTCTTTTTAAAATCTTTTGTGATTCTTCATGAATCTTCATCCAAAATTTTGTTGCTTCTTTGCAAGTCCACCACATGTGATAGAAGGAACCAACTTGTTCTTTACATTTCCAGCACTTATCAGAAACTGTATTATACATTTTAGCTAATTGTTTCGGTGTAGTATACCATCTGTGGAACATTTTTATCCAATTCTCTTTCAAATCCATTGCATATGTATATTTTAATTTTTTGTTCCACATTTGTTCCCATTCTTTCATTTGAACTGGTCTTCTTAAATTTTGGGCCCATTTTATCATACAATTTTTAACCTGTTCCATTTCAGTCCACCAGGAAAGTAATATATTATAAATATTTGATATTACTTTCTTTTCTAATTTTAAAATCCAGCTTTCTACTTCATTATTTATTTGAATATGCTGCCAACATTATTCCATCTATGGATTTCAAAAAGCTACCCTTATGCTCATGAAATGTACAGTAGAGTCTCACTTATTCAACATAAACGGGCCAGCGGAACGTTGGATAAGTGTAAATGTTGGGTAATAAGGAGGGATTAAGGAAAAGCCTATTAAACATCAAATTACATCATGATTTTACAAATTAAGCACCAAAACATGTTTTACAACAAATCGACAGAAAAAGCAGTTCAATACACGGTAATGTTATGACCTGCCTTCAATCAAGAATCAGCTTCCTAAGATCTATACAGATACCTGCATGAACTCCTCAGCAAGTGAGAGTCCAAAAGTGGCAGCTAAAATCCAGAAGCTCAATCAGTGGCTGAGACCGGATGAGAAACTCCCTCCTGGGAACACAGAAGACTAGACGACTTGGAAGGCGCTGAACAGACTGCGCTCTGGCACCACAAGACACAGAGCCAGCAAAGTTTTTAACTTTGTGGTTTTTCTGTACATTATACCCTGTTTCCCCTAAAATAAGACATCCCTAGAAAATATGACCTAGTAGAGGTTTTGCTGAATTGCTAAATATAAGGCCTCCCCCGAAAGTAAGACCTAGCAAAGTTTTTGTTTGGAAGCATGCCCGCCGAACAGAACACCGGAGCATGCAGGATTGGTAAATGTACATACCATAAAGTGTTGTAGGTAAAGGTAAAGGTTTCCCCTGACGTTAAGTCCAGTCATGTCTGACTCTGGGGGTTGATGCTCATCTCCATTTCTAAGCCGATCTCCAAGGTCATGTGGCCGACACGACTGCATGGAGCGCCGTTACCTTCCCGCCGGAGCAGTATCTATTAATCTACTCACATTGGCATGTTTTCGAACTGCTAGGTTGGCAGGAGCTGGAGCTAACAGCTGGCGCTCAAGCCGCTCCTGGGATTTGAACCTGGGACCTTTCGGTCTGCAAGTTCAGCAGCTCAGCGCTGTAACGCACTTCGCCACCGGGGCATCCAAGTGTTGTACATGGAAATATTGGTAGTAACAATAAATCCTTGATAGGATTCACAGTTTGTCTGGTTATGCTGGTTTATGATGACAACTACTGTACAGTATATAATAAATGTTCATTTTTTTGTTCAACAATAAATGTGAAATCTTCTTCATGGAAAAATAAGACATACCCTGAAAATAAGACCTAGAGCATCTTTGGGAGCAAAAATTAATATAAGACACTGTCTTATTTTCAGTGAAACACGGTAACTGTATTCTCAATTTGCTTCTGACACGATAAATAAATAAATCCCAGTACTCCATTTGGCACTTTACCTGAAGTCACTCTTGTTTGTGGCCTCTGTCTCCACAACCGAATCCTCTGCTAATTCCTGCAGTCTCTGGAAACCTGTCTGGATACTCCGAGAAAGGGCAACACCGCAGCTGCTAATAGGAGACGTGGTTTTCATTAGTTGGCAGGACTAGATCATTCATTCTACTGACTGGTGGTAACATCGCCCAAAGGACTTTCAACCTTTCACATGGTCTCACCTCCTTTTCTTTCCCCCTGGATTTGCGACTTGTAAGAACCAAAATTAATACAACTAGGCAACTTTCTATCTGGATTGTTGTATGTTTTCCGGGCTTTATGGCCATGTTCCAGAAGCATTATCTCCTGACGTTTCACCCACATCTACGGCAGGCATCCTCAGAGGTTGTGAGGCTTATTGGAACAACTAAGCAAGGAAGGTTTATATATCTGTCCAGGGGGGAGAAAGAACTCTTTGTCAGTTGGAGACCTGTGTGAAAGTCGCAATTTCTTGATTAGCGTTGAATGGCCTTGCAGCTTCAAAGCCTGGCTTCCTGCCTGGGGGAATCCTTGGTTGGAAGATGTTAGCTGGCCCTGATTCTCTCCTTTCTGGAATTCCCGTCTTTTGAGTGTTGTTTTTTTATTTACTGTCCTGATTTTAGAGTTTTTTAAAATAAATTTAAATTTATATATTTTAATTTTATATTGTATTTAATAGTTTTAATTGATTTTATGTATTGTTTGATACTGATTTTGTGTAGGCATCAAATTGTTGCCATTGTTGTAAGCCGCCCTGTGTCCCTTCGGGTGAGAAGGGTGGTGGGGCGATGCAACCACCAAAGACGCAGGGAGATGTTTACTTTTACTTTAAAGCGGGGGTCCCCAATCTAAGGCCCATGGGCCGGATGCGGCCCTCCAAGGTCATTCACCTGGCCCCTGTCCTAAACTTTAGACTTAGGGTTGACCTAGGTCTATCTGGTCTTTGAAGGTCTCATTGCTTAGCTACGGCCTTATGAGACCATCTATATGGCTTATGAAGGTCACTTTCCTTACCTATGGTCCTATGAGACCATCTAGATGGCCTTTGGGGGCCCCTTTCCTTACCTATAGTCCTATGAGACCATCTAGATGGCCTTTGGGGGCCCCTTTCCTTACCTATGGTCTTATGAAACCATCTAGATGGTCTTTGACGGTCCCTTTCCTTACCTATGGTTTTATGAGATCATCTAGATGGCCTTTGAGGGTTCCTTTCCTTATCAATGTTCTTCTGAGACCATCTAGATGGTCTTTGGAGGTCTCTTTCCTTACCTATGGTCTTATGAAACCATCTAGATGGTCTTTGAGGGTCCCTTTCCTTATCTATGGTCTTCTGATGGCCTTATGAGATCATCTAGATGGCCTTTGAGGGTCCTTTTCCTTACCTATGGTGTTATGAGGCCATCTAGATGGTCGTTGGAGGTCTCTTTGCTTACCTATGGTCTTATGAGATTGTCTCAATCAAGGGTCCCCAAACTAAGGCCCGTGAGTCGGATGCATCCCTCCAACGTCACTGACCTGGCACCTGTCCTAAACGTTAGACTTAGGGTTGACCTAAGTCTGAAACGACTTGAAGGCACACAACAACAGTCCTTATGTTGGGCCATTTCATCATAGTCCGGCCCCCCAACAGTCTGAGGGACCGTGAACCGGCCCTCCACTTAACAACTTGGCTTACAATGTATTTAACAGAGGTTTGGATGTTGGAAAACAGTAACAAGTTTATTCAGGTACATAAGCTTAGCGGTTTCAATGTTGCTTCTCACTTAGAGGTACACTTCTTCAACAGTTACAATGATAACATGTGATGATACAACTCTCAAAAGGATTATTTCTTCCCTTGAGCAGTTTAAACTTTTTTCCTTCCAACCGATGTTCTTAATTTAACTGCTCACTACAGATCCAACTGGGATTTCTTTCCCTTTATTACTCAGACTCCACTGCTAACTCAAGTCACTTGACTTATTTAAACCGACACAAACTAGAGATCTGAACTTCCCTGGTTCTCACTACCTTAAAACCAGTCTTCCCTGTGATTCCCTGATCACAGACTGACTCTCTTTTCAAAATCTGCTCTCTCTTACCAAATGGCAGTTGGCTCCGCCTACGTTTCTATGGCAACCTGCCTCAGAATGCTTAACTGCCTACCATCCATCACGCACTGATAACTCTAATACTTACCCATTCCAAACATATACCTATAATTAAACATAACAACTGTAAACCAAAATTTTCACTTCACCACAGGCGGGATATAAATATTGGAAATAAATAAATAATAAAAATACTAGGGGCCAGATTGTGTTCATGTTCATGTTTTCCTCCTTTCTATTGAGATTCTCCATCTGCTTCTTGTGGATTTCAGTGGCTTCTCTGTGTCGTCTGACATGGTGGTTGTGAGAGTGGTCCAGCCTTTCTGTGCTCGCCAATAATATTATTATTTATTTATTATTTGCGACATTTAATAATAATATGCTGAGTCCAGACTTGTTCACCAAATACTCTGCTATGGCTGACTTCTCTGGTTGGGTTAGTCTGCAACTTTTTATCTGTGTTGTCGAAGGCTTTCATGGCCGGGATCACAGGGTTGTTGTATGTCTTTCGGGCTGTGTGGCCATGTTCCAGAAGTATTCTCTCCTGACGTTTCGCCCACATCTATGGCAGGCATCCTCAGAGGTTGCCTGCCATAGATGTGGGCGAAACGTCAGGAGAGAATACTTCTGGAACATGGCCACACAGCCCGAAAGACATACAACAACCCAACTTTTTATCTGTTTCTGGTTCATCCCGTAAAGGAAAATCCCTTCCACAATTATACCTAAGTGTCAAAAAATAATTCCTTTCCTAGAATCATAAGGCTTGGAAGAGATCACATGGGCCATCTAGTCCAACCCGATTCTGCCTTTACGTAGAGAAAGCACCATCAAAGCACTCCCGACAGATGGCCAGTCGGCCTCTACTTCAAAACCTGCAGAGAAGGGCTTTCAGGAAGGACTCTGCATTAACAGCTCTTACCATCAGGAAGGGCTTCCTAACATTTAGCTCTGTCCTTTCTTCCTCCCACCCCAAGACCTGCTTAGCCCCTTCATCTCAGCTTACCCCAGCAGCCCTCGCCGGGCGGTCGTCAACCCGGAGATCATGACCCTCCTCCGCCACCGTCGCCGCGCTTCTCAAAAGTTCTACAAGGCAGCCTGTCCGCTTCTGCAGTCCAAGCCTCTTCTCGCGATATGTCACGCGAGAGCGATGGGAGTGCAATGGCGGCACCCAACGGGGAACCTTAGCCTGACAATTAAAACAAAAAAAGATGGCGGCGCCCACATTTTGAAAAGGTCGTACGGAAAGGGGCCTGGGTACTGTTTGGCTAGAGCTAGGCCAAGACCGGAAGCGCAGGCCGAGGCCCCGCCTTTTCCTATTTGCGGCGCCGGGGGTTGGGCCAAGGCAAGATGGCGGCGCCCTTCAGCCGGGCGGCTTGGCTGCTGCTCTCTGCCGCCGTGCGGAGCCCTCCTTCCCGCCGCTGCCTCTCCGGGGCTTCGGGGCCGAGATGGCGGCTCTTCGGGGCGCTGTGCCTGCAGAGGCTTCCCCTGCTGACCCAGGCCCTGAGGCCTCAGGAAGCGGAGATGGCTGCCCTGGTGCAGCAGGTGAGGGGAGGCCTCCGCACAGCCGGATTAACGCGGTTTGGAAGCGCTTTAACTGCTTCCACATAATCAAGGCCTGGGAAACAACCCGGGGATGGGTCTCTCTCTCTTTTGAGTTACCCCCAAGGGAACATTGGGCAAAATGGGCCAGGAAGACATCTTTCCACCATGTCTCCTGTATCAATTTAATTATATAATAACTAGCTGTGCCCAGCCACGCGTTGCTGTGGCATTTTCTGGTGGTGTTGGTGAGAAATTATTGAGATAGTGGTGGTATAGAATGTCTATTGTATGGTAGTCTTTATGTTTAGTATGCACACTGAAGTGGATTATATGGCAGTGTGGAGTCAAGAGAATCCAGTGCAAATCAGATAATATAAGATTCTAAATGGGTTATATAGCTGTGTGGAAGGGCCTTGAGTCTATACTGCCATATAATCCAGTTCAAATCTGATAATCTGTGGAGGAGGCCTAAGTGAGGCCTAACGGTGCCTGTCCCCTGGGCTGAGTAGGTTGCTAGGAGACCAAGTGGGCGGAGCTTAGCCTTCAAACTGGCAGCAATTGGATAAAAACTATTATTCCTCTCCCTGTAATTAGGACTTTATTTTTCTTTTCTTTTTGTTGTATCAACCTAGAGCCGTGAATGATGGGTTGTATTGTCAAATTTCGAGGTTGGGGGGCCTGTAGTTTCGTTGTTTTGTCCGCTGCCCTGGTGCCATCACTCTTTTATATATATATATATATATATATAATACAGTAGAGTCTCACTTATCCAACATAAACAGGCCGGCAGAATGTTGGATAAGCGAATATTTTGGATAATAAGGAGAGATTAAGGAAAAGCCTATTAAACATCAAATTAGGTTATGATTTTACAAATTAAGCACCAAAACATCATGTTATACAACAAATTGGACAGAAAAAGTAGTTCAATATGCAGTAATGCTATGTAGTAATTACTGTATTTACGAATTTAGCACATAAATATCACGATGTATTGAAAACATTGACTACAAAAATGTGTTGGATAATCCAGAACGTTGGATAAGCGAGGTTTGGATAAGTGAGACTCTACTAATAATAATAATACATTTATTTTTGTATGCCGCCTCCATCTCCCCAGCAGGGGACTCGAAGCAGCTCACACAGGGAACAAGCCCAATATAATCACATAAAATCATAAAGTAACAATTTAGACATCGGGCAACACAATTTAAAAACAATTTAAACAAGTCATAGTTAAAATCGACATACAGTAGAGTCTCACTTATCCAACACTCGCTTATCCAACATTCTGGATTATCCAACGCATTTTTGTAGTCAATGTTTTCAATACATCGTGAAATTTTGGTGTTAAATTCATAAATACAGTAATTACTACGTAGAATTACTGCATATTGAACTACTTTTTCTGTCAAATTTGTTGTGTAACATGATGGTTTGGTGCTTAATTTGTAAAATCATAACCTCATTTGATGTTTAATAGGCTTCTCCTTAATCTCTCCTCATTATCCAACATATTCACTTATCCAACGTTCTGCCGGCCCGTTTATGTTGGATAAGTGAGACTCTACTGTAGTTAAAATGTTAAACAATCATCCAGGCATTAAAGGTCCAATATAGGATAACATCTGGGCAATAATCAAAACTGATTTAGGGAGTGTCTATTACAAATAGGACATACATCAAATAGATACAACAGGTAGGGAAGATGAATCTGAATGGGAATCAAACTAAAAAGTAAGCAGGACAAGTTTCAGTGTAGATATGGACCAGGTTATAACGGACTTGTCTACTCAAAAGCACAACAGAACAGCCATATTTTTAATTGCTTCTAGAAGACAGTAAGGGTTGGTGGGAATTGGTGTCCAAAACACCCGAAGGGCCTATGTGTGCTCAACACTGATTATATAATTCAGTTTCAATTCAGTTTCAACTGGAGCGCAGTGGGTTAAAACCTTGTGCAGGCAGGACTGCTGACTTGAAGGTTGGGTTGCTGACCTAAAGGTTGCCAGTTTAAATCCAACCCAGGGAGAGTGCAGATGAGCTCCCTCTGTCATCTCCAGCTCCTTATGCAGGGACATGAGAGAAGCCTCCCACACGGATGGTAAAAAATCAAACATCTGGGCAACGTCTCCTGGGCAATTCTCACACACCAGAAGCGACTTGCAGTTTCCCAATTCACTCCTGACATGAGAAAAAAAAAGTTTCAAACTGCATTATATGGCATTGTAAATGAGGCCAGGGAAGAGCAGTCAAATTAAGAAGGACCAGCAACTAAGGCTCTTCTCATGCCCTCTCGTTGGCACTCATTTAATCATACAATCCTAGAGTGGGAAGAGACCTGGTGGGCCTCTCTTCTGCAGGGTAAACATGCCCAGCTCTTTCAGCTGCTCCTCATAGGGCTTGTTCTCTAGACCCTCCAGACCCTTGATCCTTTTAGTCTCCTTCCTCTGGACACATTCCAGCTTAGAGTCAACATCTCCCTTCAATTGCGGTGCCTAGAATTGGGCACAGTTGTGATTCCAGGTAAAGTGGTCTGACTAAGGCAGAATAGAATACAAGGGGAGCATGACTTCCCTGAATCTAGGCACTAGGCTCTTGTTGATGCATGCCAAAACCCCATTGACTTTTTTTGCTGCCGCATGACATTCCTGGCTCCTGTTCCCCTTCCTCCCCACGAGGACTCCAAGATCTTTTCCACATGTCCTGCTGTCGAGCCAGGCATCGCCCCCCATTCTGTCTCTTTGCATTTCCTTTTTTCTGCCTAAGTGGAGTCTCCTGCATTTGTCCCCATTGAATTTCATTTTGTTAGTTTTGGTCAACCATCTTTAATTTATTAAGATTGTTTTGAATTCTGCTCCTGTCATCTGGAGTATTGGCTCTCCCTCCCCATTTGGTCCCATCTGCAAACTTGATGATCCTGCCTTCTAACCCTTCATCTAAGTCATTGATCAAGATCCTGAAAAGAACCGGGCCCAGTGTGGAACTCTATGGAACTCTACACTGATCATATAATTCACTTTCAAACTGCATTATATGGCAATGTAGATGAAGCCATGGAATAGTAGTCCAATTAAGAAGAACTACCAATTAAGGCTTTTCTTGTGTCCTCTCATTGGCACTCATTTTGCAAGAGAGCACGGTTTACCATTCCAGAGAGGTTTTAAACCAATAATCAGAGTGATGTTTGAACCTGAGAATCTGTAATTTCTTGGTTTTGTCTCCTTAAAATCTTTCAGATTTCCAGAGAACCAGAGAGGATTCTTTCCAGAGGTTCTAGGTCTGACATCTTGGTTTCTTTGTCTAGATTGAAGTGGAGAAAAGCCTATATTCAGACCATGAGATCCGTTGCTTGGCAGAGGAAGAACGCCTGCGGAGAAGGAAAGACAGAAACGAGGAGGAGGACGAGGATGAACCTGGGAAGGAGATTGTTCTGGCACAAGATCTGGAAGACGCCTGGGAACAGAAACTCCGAAGCTTTAACTCTGCCTCTCGCACAACAGGTACCACTTTGTGCTTCTGCTGGGATATTGTTTTTTATGTTTACAAGCAGTCCCCAAGTTATGAACAAGAGAGGTTCTGTTTGTTCTTAAACTGAATTTTTATATAAGTTGGGACTGGTACATTTTTAAAGTGTAGCTCCAACCATATCTGTGTGTATCTACACACACACACACAAACTTTGGCTAGCATAGGGAAGGGTTAACATCCCTGTGGCATTTCCTTTGTTGTTTGCACCCCTGTTCAGAAGATTTCATCCCAGTTTCTGTTCCTGTGATCATTGGATATTGAAAGAATTGGCTTGTAGTGGTAACAAGGATTGGTGAGAAAGCTTCCATTAAGACACCTTTTCCCCATGATAGTAACTCTTTCAAGACTGGATTTCCCTTCCAAAGAGGTAGATTTCTCTCACTTCCTGTTGTCTCACTCCCTTTCTTAACTTGGAAACATTTGTAAGTCAGCTGTTTGTAACTCAGGGACTGCTTGTATTGTTTTTTTAATTTTTGTTTGATTTTATAGATGTATATTTAACTGTGTTGTGTTCTGCCTCAGGCCATATGGAGAGGCAGATGATATAGAAAAAACATTATTGTTATTTTCTGATTTGGTGGAAGTAGAATAAGATACTGGGAAGAAAGCTACTATTATTGAGTCAGAAGCTGGATGTTTCTGAAGACAAGTGGAGTTTTGCATGGGAGAATTAGAGAAAGTAACATCCTTTCACAAGAAACATGCATTTGAGCATGTGTGCATGCACATAATAATAATAATAATAATAATAATCAAGAGACTTAAATGCATACTGTCCTTACACTTTTTCTACATAGCAGTGAACTGCAATATAAAGACTTTTGCAATGCTTTCCAGTTCCATGATTCTGTAACTCCTATTGGCTAATCACACTAAAATAGTCCCATTTAATCAGTTCTTGAACGTTGAGTCAACACATAAGTAAATCTTACTTACTGCAGTTAGAACTAGCAATTGGATTCAAGCCATACACTGCAAATGGGGCTGGATTGTTTCAGGTCCCAGAACAAAAATTGTTTCCTTTTTATCTGGCTCACTATTGCAAATAAGTCACATGTTGATAATCATGATAATACTGATATTAACAGCCCATCTGTCCATGCAAATGGAGCAGCCTTTTCTGGGCAGAAAGAATCAACTGTGTTATAATTTCACCACTTGTTTCCCTGGACGTAATTTCCGTTCACAAGAGGAGACCAGATGGATAGCCACTTAGGATCCTGATTAAACGTCTGACTGCCATATCCCAGAGCATCTAAAAACTTAATTTCAATTCTCTGATTGCCACAACTGGTACTACGTCAGACTAAATCCAGGTATTTTGCCTGAATGATTCATAAATTGACCTGGAGACTTCTCAAAGAGAAAAGGTTTATTTTTAGAGACATATGTTGCCAAAAGGTCATGCAATTTAGAATTTTGCAGCGCCTGGGAGTTTTTTCCGCTCACTGTCAGAAGCCTGCAATCTGAAAGACAATTTTAATAAGTAGTGATGTTGAAATTAGACACTGAACAATTCAAATGACCTTTTGGAAGAGAGAATACATCATTTTGCCAATCTCCTAAAGGTGCAAAGGATGATGTATTCATTCAGGCAGTAAAGTGACACCTAGCTAACTTGTTGTCTAGGCAACACATGCACAGTTTTGCTTCTTGATATGGCTCCATCTGGCTCTTGGAACCACATCTGGATTTGTTCTTCCCTGACTGGCTTGACATCTGTGACTCTGGCATTCTGTCTTGATTAGATGCTGACAAAAACAACGATCGGACGTCTTTGAGCAGGAAGCTGGACCATAGTCTGCTCCTGCTGGTTAAGCAAAAGCTTGGAGACCAGGAGATCTGGCTCTTGCCCCAAACAGAGTGGAAAGATGGGGAGACACTGCGAGCCACAGCAGAACGGGCTCTGTTTGCCCTCTCAGGTCAGTTAGATACCTATCTGGGGTTTTTTTTGGTGGGTACAAAATAATCTTCCTTTGGTTTTCTCCTTTCTCTGTTTATTTTCTCTTGTCTGTCATCTCAATAGAGGAAGTTGTCTTCTCAGTGGCTGCAAAGTCTATCTACATTGATGAAGTTGCATAAATCACAATCAAAATACCCGCTCCCTTCCTCGTTTGTAATTGCTGCGTAGTGTGTTGCTCACACTCCAAGTCTGTTACACATTAATTGCTGCTGTTGTTTTTAAGGTTTATGTACTTATTTGTGGGCGGCTTTAAGGCAGTCTGGTTTTAATCCAAGGGAAGTTCTAAATGAATATTGTGATCTTGAGAATTGCGGGCTTCAATAAACAGAAGCAGCGGGAGGATCTGTAATGATCACAAATAATGGCTGCACTTTTAAGTAATAGCAAGTCAAACAGAATATGTATCTCCTTCATTCCTACATTATATCCAAACTCAGGATCCCGGTTTGTTGTCCCCAAAAAGTTAGGACTCGTATGCCCAAATCAGCTGGCTTGCAATGATGTCTACTTTTTGGGAAGGAGGTAGGCATTGAAACACACCAGGATGCTGATTTTTTTGTGTAGCATTAATCTAAACACTTGGCATTTGTTTTCCTGCTTGGACGCTGTAGGCTATGTAAGCCAGGAATCTATTTATTCTTAAATATGTATAGAATTATCTGACCAAGTAAGAAAAATGCAACCTTAGAATCATAGAATAGTAGTGTTGGAAGAGACCTCATGGGCCGTCCAGTCCAACCCCCTGCCAAGAAGCAGGAAATCGCATTCAAAGCACCCCGGACAGATGGCCATCCAGCCTCTGCTTAAAAGCCTCCAAAGAAGGAGCCTCCACCACAGTCCGGGGGAGAGAGTTCCACTGCCGAACAGCCCTTCTCACAGTGAGGAAGTTCTTCCTGATGTTCAGGTGGAATCTCCTTTCCTGTAGTTTGAAGCCATTGTTCCGTGTCCTAGTCTGCAGGGCAGCAGAAAACAAGCTCCCTCCCTCCTCCCTATGACTTCCCTTCACGTATTTGTACATGGCTATCATGTCTCCTCTTAGCCTTCTCTTCTGCAGGCTAAACATACCCAGCTCTTTAAGCCGCTCCTCATAGGGCTTGTTCTCCAGACCCTTGATCATTTTAGTCGCCCTCCTCTGGACGCTTTCCAGCTTGTCAACATCTCCCTTCAACTGCGGTGCCCAGAATTGGACACAGTATTCCAGGTGTGGTCTGACCAAGGCAGAATAGAGGGGAGCAGGACTTCCCTGGATCTAGATGCTATACCCGGGCCTGGGCTGTGGCGTAGGCTGGAGAGCAAGCCAGCTACGACCAGCTGCAATGTATCACTCTGACTAGGAGGTCATGAGTTCGAGGCCCGCTCGGAGCCTATGTTTGTCTTGTCTTTGTTTTATGTTAAAAAGGCATTGAATGTTTGCCTATATGTGTAATGTGATCCGCCCTGAGTCCCCTTTGGGGTGAGAAGGGCGGAATATAAATGCTGTAAATAAATAAATAAATATACCCCTATTTATGCAGGCCAGAATCCCATTGACTTTTTTAGCAGTCGCATCACATTGTTGGCTCATGTTTAACTTGCTGTCCACGAGGACTCCAAGGTCTTTTTCGCACACACTGCTGTCAAGCCAGGCATCGTCCCCCATTCTGTATCTTTGCATTCCATTTTTTCTGCCGAAGTGAAATATTTTGCATTTGTCCCTGTTGAACTTCATTTTGTTAGTTTTGGCCCATCTCTCTAGTCTGTTAACGTTCTTTGCAGGTGTGCAGGATATTGTATATATGAACGTTTGTCAATCTCTGTATCTGCTAAATGATACCAATCCAAAATGTTGGTCGTTACCTGACCTTGAAAAGGTTAGGGATAGCATCTTTGATGATTGTGTATGGAGTGTTCTCTTCTCACTGTATTGCCTGCTCTGATATGGATGTTTGCTTTTCCTTTCCTTCTCTTTGATTTGCAAACTTCCAAGGAAGCCCCTCTGGAGCCAGGTTTCTAGGGAATGCCCCGTGCGGTGTTTACAAATACAAGTTTCCCAGGGCAGTGCGGACAGAGGGCAACGTAGGAGCCAAGGTGTTCTTCTTCAAAGCCTTCCTGCAGGACAGCCACCTGCCCTTGGATAAGGAGAAAAGGGACTATGTCTGGGTCAGCAAAGGGGAGCTGGCAGATTACTTGAAGCCTGAATACCACTCCCAGGTTACCCGCTTCTTCGTGGACCTATGATTATCAGTGAGAAGAATATGGGAAAGTTTTATATAACAAAAGAGATTGCTGAGTGTGTTTTTTATGCATTTGTGGCAAAACCATGTCTGAACCATATCTGCTAAATAAAAGTCTATAAATGAGAAATCTGTCCTTTGCTTAAGCTGCACACATGTTCTTGTCTTCTGCCAGGATCATCCCAACACACACACAGTTGCCTACTGCAGCAGAGAAGAATAAAGGGTTCAGTCTAATGCGGAAAACCTTGCAATCTTACCTCCTCAGGCACCTGAGTCCCTGCTTCATCAAGGGGAGGTCTTTATAGGGGGGTTTCTTTGCCCCTACATCTTTCCTCTACATCCCATGTCTACGTGCTGAAGAGAACAGCACTGGATGCTGAATCTGACTTAAACACAGATGACACAAAACAGGTTACATATTGCTCTGTCTTAAGCATTCCTGCTTCTTGTTCCCTTTTTCTGAGAATCAGAGATGTAATTCGATAGTGAAAGAAGTAACAAATGCCTCTAGCAAATTTCTTCTTACCGCAGAAAAGACTTTGAAAACCGTGCTGTTCACAATTCACTTGCCTTCTCTGGGTTTCTTGATACTATTTTTTTCAAGCATTTTGAAATGTTATTTCTAACCCTAGTGTCTGCTCATTTTCTGCTAAGGAAAGTATTGTGACGGCACTAAAATGCATCGTTAAACAGCACAATGGTCACAGCAGTATGAGGCTTGATCTGGCTGTTTTTCTGTACATTCATTTGCTCAGGATCTTTCCCAGTAATGTTGTCTGTGACTTCCTAACAGAAATGACTAGGTGAGAAAGCTGGCCAGGAACAAGTAAACATTTCTGCCCCCCAAAGGAAGACCATGTTTGAAATGGAAGGGAAGGATTTAAGGGGGGCAACTTAGGGGCCAAGGTCTGAAGATTGCCACTGTTGTTCCCCTGCAGCCACTGCCTTATACTGCTTGATGGTAAGGTCAGCCCTCCTGAATAATTCATTCAACACAAGTGTAGAATAGACAGTTTGCTTAGCTTAACACCATCTTTGTCACAATTGGTCTCTTTCTAACTTTCACTCAGTTGTCAGTAGAATATAAGCAACAGAAAAGAGCAATGTACACCACAGTCAATAATGTATTTATTTATTTAGCGACATTTATATCCCGCCCTTCTCACCCCGAAGGGGACTCAGGGCGGCTTACAAATTATATACACATACAATAAATTATATTATTAGTATAGTACTATATAAGCACTATATAAGCACTATATATTACTATATTGTACTATACAACTACATTGCAATATTATTAGTAATATTGCATGTAATATAAATATACAATTATAATAATGTATTATTATTATTATTATTATTATTATTATTACATTGTATTAGTAAAAGGTAAAGGTTTCCCCTGACGTTAAGTCCAGTCGTGACCGACTCTGGAGGTTGGTGCTCATCTCCATTTCTAAGCCAAACCAATGCTCACCCTTTTGGGATCCAAGCTTTTCCCATCTGTACTTTCGGCCACAAAAAGAGAAGAGGAAGGGGAGGAAAGGGCAGGGAGGAAAAGGCTTGGGGAGAACCCAAGTATTCGCTGCAAGTTGGGTAGTGCAAGTATCTATTGCAGTACCCGACCAGTTAAAAGATTAAATTTTGACAGAGATGGGGCCAACTGAGTATGCCTTGGCAGAGATCTCCTTAGTCTGGAAGTAGCCACCAAGAAGACTCTCATGAATCCTCACCAAGGATGCAATCAAGATAGCTGCCTTGTTAGCTGCCTTGATTCCCCAGGTGGAGAAATCAACAGCAGGTCCTTGGTATCCACTGGAATTTGGTGCCAGCACCACTTGGATGTCAAAATCCATGGATGCTCAAGTCCCATCACATACAATAGCATAGTAAAATGGTGTTCCTTATATAAAATTACGCCATCAAGGTTTGCTTTAAAAATATTAAGAAAAAATATTTTCAAGCTGTAGATAGTGGAATCCGTGAATGCAAAAACAGTGGATACGGAGAGTTCCAATGACAAAGAGCGCTGACCATCAGGAATCTCTTTTAGTCTAAATCCATTGGTTCAGTAGCTAGCAGAAAATGAGCTCACTCCATCTTTTGCAGCAGATCAGATTTTTGAAGATGGCTCTTGGTCTTGTCTTTATCAGGCTTTCCATCAAAAAGATTGGATAGAACATGGAAAAATTGTGCCTTTGGAGTACAGTTCCTAGGACGCCTTGGCCAAATGAGGGATTATGCGTGTTGTAAACAAAAGGTAGCTTTCCCAAGTCCTGGTCTTGGAGTTTCTTCAGTAGCAGATCACAAATGCCATCTTCGGCCGCTGACTCTCAGTGCCAGTCTGGGATTCCTATTGGCTTTCTCAGTGGTACTGTATATAATCGAGTATAAACCTAGTTTTTCAGCCCTTTTTTTAAGACTGAAAAAGCCCCCCTCGGCTTATACTCGGGTGAGGGTCCTGGTTGGCTTATATTTGGGTCAGCTTATACTTGAGAATATATGGTACATTTATTATTTTTCTCTATTAGTATTGGTATTATCGCATTTATTATTTTACTCTATTATTATTACATTTATTATTGTACTCTATTATTATTACATTTATTATTATACTCTATTATTGTTGCTACTATTACATTTATTTTACTCTATTTTTATTATTAATAATACATTTATTATTTCACTCTGATCTTATTATTATTACATTTATTATTCTACTCCATTATTACATGTATTATTTTACTCTATTATTATTAAAAGGATACATAAGCACATTTACATTGAAGAAGATGAGAATAATGATTTGATCAGAGTTGGACAGTCTTATCTTAAATTAGAGCTTGATGTAAATATTCAAAAACATTTAACCTACTGATACCTCAATTAATGTAATTTTTTGGTATCTATTTTTATTTCTGAAGCCCCCCTCGGCTTATACTCGGGTGAGGGTCCTGGTTGGCTTATATTTGGGTCAGCTTATACTTGAGAATATATGGTACATTTATTATTTTTCTCTATTATTGTTGGTATTATTACATTTATTATTTTTCTCTATTGTTGCTACTATTACATTTATTGTACTCTATTTTATTATTATTAATGCATTTATTATTTCACTCTGATCTTATTATTATTATTATATTTATTATTTTACTCTATTTATTACTACATGTATTATTTTCCATTATTATTATTATTATTACATGTATTAATTTACTCTATTATTATTAAAAGAATACATAAGCACATTTACATTGAAGATGAGAATAATGATTTAATCAGAGTTGGACAATCTTATCTTAAATTTGAGCTTTATGTAAATATTCAAAACCATTTAACCTACTGATGCTTCAATTAATGTAATTTTACTGGTATCTGTTTTTATTTCTGAAATTTACCACTCTCGGCTTATACTGGAGTCAATGTTTTCCCAGTTTTTTTGTGGTAAAATTAGGTGCCTCCGCTTATATTCGGGTCGGCTTATACTCGAGTATATATGGTAATTTGGGGCTTTCCTTTCTCCCAAGTATGGATTCAAACGGGCAAGTGAAGCTTGGAGACACGATGCCAACCACCTTAAGAGCTGGTCGTACTAGAGGCCTCAGGCGACTGAAGGGGAGAAAGAAGACATAATATTTTCCTTAATCATTCTGTAAGCTGCCGAAAGAGCAGCCCCCCATCCTTTTGGCAAAATGAAAAGTCAGGCTGCTGTGTGTGGCAGGGCTTGCTGTTTAGAAGCTGCAGGCTTGCAATAAATAAAATAGATTTCAACAACACACAAACGCAGGCTCTCTCGCCGTCCTCTGGTCTGGAAAAACCCGGGAGGCTGAGCAGGGAGTTGGCTCACTGCCGAGACTTGGGCAGAAAGGAGAAAGCGATTGCAGGCGGTGAAAGAAAAAATAAATAAAAGGTAGGAATGGTGCTCAGGCCAAAGAACTGCAAATTAGTTTCCCAAGGTCTGATATAACTAAAGCTCTGGTGGCAGGCAGGCAGGCAGGCTGGGGTGCCTGCAGAAGGATGGAACTGCAAGGTCTAAGAGTGAGTGGGTGGAACGCTGCAAAGATTATACTGGGTTTTATTTTGAAATCATCATCTTCAAAATTCATAAAACAGTTAAAACAGCAGGACACCATGTTACCCCCTCCTCAATCTGACATCCTTTCAGATACAGTAGAGTCTCACTTATGCAAGCTAAACAGGCCGGCAGAAGCTTGGATAAGCGAATATCTTGGATAATAAGGAGGGATTAAGGAAAAGCCTATTAAACATCAAATTAGGTTATGATTTTACAAATTAAGCACCAAAACATCATGTTGACAGAAAAGTAGTTTAATACACAGTAATGTTATGTTGTAATTACTGTATTTATGAATTTAGCATCAAAATATCACGATATATTGAAAACATTGACTACAAAAATGGCTTGGATTATCCAGAGGCTTGAATAAGTGAGGCTTGGATAAGTGAGACTCTACTGTACTTGATTTCTGTAGTGTGTGTGTGTGTATCTATATATATATAAAAGGGTAATGAAATTTCGGCCTAGGACAAAACAACAAAACTACACATCCCAGCAACACTAAACTTGGCAGCACAACCCCTCATCCATGCCTCTACGTTCATACAACAAAAAGAAAAGAAAAATAAAGTCCTAATTAGAGGGAGAGGAGTAATTGTTTTTATCCAATTGCTGCCAGTTAGAAAGCTAAGCTCTGCCCACTTGGTCTCCTAGCAACCCATTCAGCCCAGGGGACAGGCAGAGTTAGGCCTCACTTAGGCCTCTTCCACACTGCCTATAAAATACAGATTATTTGATTTTAACTGGATTATATGGCAGTGTAGACTCAAGGCCCTTCCACACAGCTATATAACCCATTTATAATGGACTTAATGTAAGGTAAAACCTTTACCCTTTACCTTAACTACCACCAATTCCTCAATACTTTATTTCCCATACCACCATACTTCGCTACAGCAACGCGTGGCCGGGCACAGCTAGTGTCTCTCTCTCTCTCTCTCTCTCTCTCTCTCTATATATATATATATATATATATATATATATATATAAAAGGTAAAGGTAAAGGTTTTCCCCTGACATTAAGCCCAGTCATGTCTGACTCTGGGGGTTGGTGCTCATCTCCATTTCTTAGCCGAAAAGCCGGCGTTGTCCGTAGACACCTCCAAGGTCATGTGGCTGGCATGACTGCATGGAGCGCCGTTACCATATATATGGATGGATATATATATATATACACACACACACACACACCTCCCTTGCCTAGTTTCTAACAAACCACAACCTCTGAGGATGCCTGCCATAAATGTGGGCAAAACATCATTAGAGAATGCTCCTGGAACATGGGCAGACAGCCCAGAAAACTCACAGCAACCCACTACATTTGAGATTACTTGAAAGTCTGTAAGTGAGACTCTACTGTATGTAAACACAGCTCTTGTGCCCCTTTCAGCCTTCTTTTCTCAAAGCTACGCATTCTCGGCTCCCTCAGCCATTCTGCATGGGGCATGACCTATGCGGTGCTTTGTTCTGACCACAACGTGAGGGACTTTGGGTGTGGGGCTCTGCCAGGGAGGTGAAAACCTGTGGACCAGCAACCGAAGCGTGCGGTTAAGATGGCAGAAGTTGTCAAAGTGAAAGAACACGTACATCAGGGGAAGAGTCTTTTCCTTGTCTGTTTATTAAAAGCAAATCATGCCCCATTCACAATGTTTTCTTTCCTGCAATTGTTCTATTGGAACAAAAATAGGGAGAGGAAGTTTCTTGCAGCTTTGCTAAGCATTCAGCCATGCAGACCAGTGATTCCCAAAGTGGGCTTTACCTCCCCCTGGTGGGCACTGCAGCGATCCAGGGGGGGCGGTGATGGCACCTATTAGGACATGGGGGCAGGGCCAGGAGAGGGGCGGGGCCTCTTCCCAAGTGCCGGAAACAGGGTTGAGCACCGGAGGTGCCTGTTAGGACACAGGGGGCGGAGCTAGAGGAGTGGGTGTGGCTTCTTCTCAAGAGCCCGAGACAGGGCTGAGCCTCTATACCTCTCCTGAGAGGCCTTTCAGAACTAAAGGGCAGGGCTAGAGGAGTGGGTGTGGCTTCTTCTCAAGAGCCTGAGACAGGGCTGAGCCTCTATACCTCTCCTGAGAGGTCTTTCAGGACTAAAGGGCGGGGCTAGAGGAGTGGGTGTGGCTTCTTCTCAAGAGCCTGAGACAGGGCTGAGCCTCTATACCTCTCCTGAGAGGTCTTTCAGGACTAAAGGGCGGGGCTAGAGGAGTGGGTGTGGCTTCTTCTCAAGAGCCCGAGACAGGGCTGAGCCTCTATACCTCTCCTGAGAGGTCTTTCAGGACTAAAGGGCGGGGCTAGAGGAGTGGGTGTGGCTTCTTCTCAAGAGCCCGAGACAGGGCTGAGCCTCTATACCTCTCCTGAGAGGTCTTTCAGGACTAAAGGGCGGGGCTAGAGGAGTGGGTGTGGCTTCTTCTCAAGAGCCCGAGACAGGGCTGAGCCTCTATACCTCTCCTGAGAGGTCTTTCAGGACTAAAGGGCGGGGCTAGAGGAGTGGGTGTGGCTTCTTCTCAAGAGCCCGAGACAGGGCTGAGCCTCTATACCTCTCCTGAGAGGTCTTTCAGGACTAAAGGGCGGGGCTAGAGGAGTGGGTGTGGCTTCTTCTCAAGAGCCCGAGACAGGGCTGAGCCTCTATACCTCTCCTGAGAGGTCTTTCAGGACTAAAGGGCGGGGCTAGAGGAGTGGGTGTGGCTTCTTCTCAAGAGCCCGAGACAGGGCTGAGCCTCTATACCTCTCCTGAGAGGTCTTTCAGGACTAAAGGGCGGGGCTAGAGGAGTGGGTGTGGCTTCTTCTCAAGAGCCCGAGACAGGGCTGAGCCTCTATACCTCTCCTGAGAGGTCTTTCAGGACTAAAGGGCGGGGCTAGAGGAGTGGGTGTGGCTTCTTCTCAAGAGCCCGAGACAGGGCTGAGCCTCTATACCTCTCCTGAGAGGTCTTTCAGGACTAAAGGGCGGGGCTAGAGGAGTGGGTGTGGCTTCTTCTCAAGAGCCCGAGACAGGGCTGAGCCTCTATACCTCTCCTGAGAGGTCTTTCAGGACTAAAGGGCGGGGCTAGAGGAGTGGGTGTGGCTTCTTCTCAAGAGCCCGAGACAGGGCTGAGCCTCTATACCTCTCCTGAGAGGTCTTTCAGGACTAAAGGGCGGGGCTAGAGGAGTGGGTGTGGCTTCTTCTCAAGAGCCCGAGACAGGGCTGAGCCTCTATACCTCTCCTGAGAGGTCTTTCAGGACTAAAGGGCGGGGCTAGAGGAGTGGGTGTGGCTTCTTCTCAAGAGCCCGAGACAGGGCTGAGCCTCTATACCTCTCCTGAGAGGCCTTTCAGGACTAAAGGGCAGGGCTAGGGGTAGGGGCGGGGCCTCTTCTCAATACAGTGAGACAGGGCTGAGCCTCTATATCTCCCCTGAGGCGCTTGTTAGAACATGGGGGCGGCCCAATCAGGCACTTGGGAAGAGGCCCCGCCCCCTCCTCTATCTTCACCCCCTGTGTCCTGGCAGGCGCTGCAGGACAGGGATAGAAGCTCAGCCCTGTCTCAGAGCCTGTAACTCCGCCCATCCCAGTCCTGGCCGCCCATTTGTGGCTCCGCCCACTTCCCCTCCCAGCCCTGTATCTTGGACTAGGGGAGAGGCTCACCCCGCCCTCTTGATCAGGAGCCACGCCCATCCCTCTAAGCCACGCCACCTTTCCAGGGGGAACTGAGTCATTTTTTTGCTGGAAAGGGGGCGGAAGGCCTAATAAGTTTGGGAACCACTGATGTAGACTGTACCAGGATATTATACATACCCTGTTTCCCTGAAAATAAGACATCCCTGAAAAATAAGTTAAAAAATTAGTAGAGGTGTTGCTGAATTGTTAAATATAAGGCCTCTCCCGAAAGTAAGACCTAGGAAAGTTTTGTTTGGGAGCATGCAGGATCGGTAAATGTACATACCATAGATTGTTGTACATGGAAATAAAGATAGTAACAAGAAATAATAATATAATAATAACTTTATTCTTGTATCCCACCTCCATCTCCCAGAAGGGACTCAGGGCAGCTTACAACAACAAGCCCAACAACAACATAAATTTACATACGAACAGAAATTTAAAACAGTAATTTTAAAACAGTATAGCAATCAAATATAATATAGAAATTGTTGAAAGGATTCACAGTTTGGTTATGCTGGTTTGTGATGACAACTACTGTACAGTAAATAATAAATTTTCATTTTTTAAAAAATTCAACCATAAATGTGAATTCTTCTTTGTGGAAAAATAAGACATCCCCTGAAAATAAAACCTAGCACATCTTTGGGAGCAAAAATTAATATAAGACACTGTCTTATTTTCGGGGAAACAGGGTACATACGGTGAGAATGAGATTTGTATTGGAAATTTTTCACTATGGAAACTTTGAGGAATTCTGGATGGAAATTGCTTTGCCGTTTGTCTTTTTACAGTTCAAGCCAGTTTCCTCCTCTCTTAGGCCTGCCTTCTCTCGCCTGTGAATTGGCATCCATGATCTGAAAAAGATGGGATTCAAGAATGCTGTCAAAAAAAGAGGAAACTCCACTCACGGCAGGCAGGTGGCACAACTGACTAAAGCAGCAATCTTCAAAACTTTGAGCATCAAGGGAAGGCCTTTCCAGATCAGCCTGCCTCTCTCCTGAGGAAGCCTGGACTGATGCACGGACGATGTTCCAAGGACCGGATCCTGGTGCTCCCTGGCTCCCTAAACTGCCGATTCCAAGCTTCCATAGTTAACAAAGAATATATATCTTTGACTTATCTAAAATTGACCAATGGCTGAGGGTCTTCCTCACCTTCCACACCCACTTGGCACAAGTGATACCAATGACCTAACTTGTTTATTTCAAGCTAACTTGGTCTTGGAACTTTCTGGAGAAAGGCACCAGCTCACAGCAAGGGAGGGGCACATGCAGCGACAAAGCTACATAGGCAAAAGTTTACTATTTTCTGGCTTATGGTCCCTTCAATAGGACAGAACCACAGTGGAATAATAGTATCATAATTCTCTAATGTGAGAGGTCCCCTGGTCTCAGTCTATGTGGGTCCAGGCGTCCCTCCGGAAGCACATTCCCACACCTGAAGCCTATTTCCCGACTGTGTGTCTCCTCCCTCATTTTTGGAATCTGCTGAACACCCAGCTTACCTGTCCAAATGTATCTCCCTCTATGAACCATCTTGGAGTTTAAGATCGTCTGGGGAGGCCCTGCTCTCGGTCCCGCCCTCTTCGCAGGCGTGATTGGCGGAGACGAGAGACAGGGCCTTCTCGGTGGTGGCCCCCTCCTGACCTTCCGCAAAAAAGTGAAGGCGTGGCTCTTTGACCAAGCCTTCGGAAATCTGGTGCAATGATAGATACAAAAGATGTGTAACTGACTAATGGAACAGCCCGGACTACGCCTACAGATCACGCGATTTACTTGGCTCAGTGTGTTAAAGCGCTGAGCTGATGAACTTGCAGACTGAAAGGTCCCAGTTTCAAATTCGGGGAACATAGTGAGCACCCGCTGTTAGCCCCAGCTCCTGCCAACCTAGTAGTTCGAAAACATACAAATGTGAGTAGATCAATAGGTACTGCTCTGGCGGGAAGGTAACAGCGCTCCATGCAGTCATGCCTGTGGCCACATGACCTTGGAGGTGTCTATGGACAACGCTGGCTCTTCGGCTTAGAAATGGAGATGAGCACCAAACCCCAGAGTCAGACATGACTGGACGTAACGTCAGGAGAAAACTTTACCATTACTATAGAGTTAAATGCTTTTTAACTGTTTTTAATTGTATTTTAATACTTTATTTTATTCAAATGATTGTTTTTGTACTCTAAGGAGCCCCGGTGGCGAAGTGTGTTAAAGCGCTGAGCTGCTGAACTTGCAGACCGAAAGGTCTCAGGTTCAAACCCCGGGAGCAACGTGAGCGGCCGCTGTTAGCTCCAGCTTCTGCCAACCTAGCAGTTTGAAAACATGTCAATGTGAGTAGATCAATAGGTACCGCTCCGGCGGGAAGGTAACGGCAGTCCATGCAGTCATGCCAGTGGCCACATGACCTTGGAGGTGTCTACGGACAACGCCGGCTCTTCGGCTTAGAAATGGAGATGAGCACCAACCCACAGAGTCAGACATGACTAGACTTAACGTCAGGGGAAACCTTTACCTTTACCCTTACTATGGAGTTAAATGCTTTTAACTGTTTTTACTTGTATTTTAATATTTTATTTTATTTAAATAGTTGTTTTTGTACTCTGTTGCCATGTTCTGAATTATTGCCATGTTGTTTGAGTCCCCTCCGGGGTTGAGAAAGGCAGGGTAAAAATACTGTAAACAAATAAATAAACCCACTAATGCTGCAGGTCCTGCTAGAGCAGGGGTCCCCAAACTAAGGCCCGGGGGCCGGATGCGGCCCATTGAAGCCATTTATCCGGCCCCCACGGCACAAGGGCAGAAAGGGGTTGGGCTAAATGACCCAAGGGGTCTCTTATTCTCTTACAACCATTATTGTTGTTGTTGTTGTTGTTGTTGTTATTATTATTATTATTATTATTATTATTATTATTATTATTATTATTAGAAACACAACAAGATGAGTCCACAGCAGACACTCTGCTGGCTGTAGTATTGGATCACACGCCGGACACTTCCCAAGTGTATAGGACTGTGTGATGTATCAGCAAATAATGCGTGCAAGTCCCAGTAAGGTGGCCTTCTGCAGCTGGCAGGTGGAGATTTTGTCAGCGCCGATTGTGTTTAAGTGCAGGCCAAGGTCTTTAGGCACTGCACCCAGTGTGCCGATCACCACTGGGACCACCTTGACTGGCTTGTGCCAGAGTCTTTGTAATTTGATCTTTAAATCCTCATATTGTGTCAGCTTTTCCAGTTGATTCTCCTCAATCCTCTTGTCACCTGGGATTGCAACATCGACAATCCATACTTTGTTTTTTAACACGATTGTGAGGTCAGGAGTATTGTGTTCCAAAACCTTGTATTATGATTATTATGATTACTATTATTAACATTGAGGCTGGGTGGCCATCTGTCAGGGATGCTTTGCTTGTGCTTTTGGTGCACAGGGGCAGAAGGGGGTTGGACTAAATGGACCAAGGGGTCTCTTCCAACCGTCTTTATTATTATTATTATTATTATTATTATTATTATTATTATTATTATTGAGGCTGGGTGGCCATCTGTCAGGGGTGCTTTGCTTGTGCTTTCGGTGCACAAAGGCAGAAGGGGATTGGACTCAATGGCCCAAAGGGTCTCTTCCAATCCTCTTTATTATTGTTGTTGTTGTTGTTATTGCTCGGTGGCCAACTATAGTCCGGCCCTCCAATGGTCCGAAGGATCGTGAACTGCCCCCTGTTTAAAAAGTTTGGGGACCCCTGTGCTAGAGTCTTTGCGATCAGGAAGAACTTCCTCACTGTGAGGGCTGTTCGGCAGTGGAACTTTCTTCCCCAGACTGTGGTGGAGGCTCCTTCTTTGGAAGCTTTTAAGCAGGGTGGATGGCCATCTGTCGGGGGTGCTTTGAATGCGATTTCCTGCTTCTTGGCAGGGGGTTGGACTGGATGGCCCATGAGGTCTCTTCCAACTCTACTATTCTATGATTCTATAATTCTATGTGTTTCCAAACTTCCAGCTTTTGACATGCTCCCAGCTTGCTGTGAGCTTGCTCGCTTTCATCTATCAAAGCAATAGCGCACATTACATTTAGAGTCGCATCCTGCATGAATTTAGCCAAATCTTTTAAATGGCTCGTAGCCACCACCACAGCCCCTGGCCCTGTGGTCCTTGCGTTAATGAGCTGTTGTGTGAGGATACACTTCCCCCTCTCACCCCATCCAATCCCACATTCATTACCGGTCAATTTCTTTGGCTAACCCTGAGTTCTCATGTTCTCTGAGATGGGAGAAAATTGAAAGCCTTCAGCTGGAAGCTTAAAGACCTATTTTTACACCATTACATTTGTGGAATTATATGTCTGGTTCCAGAATATTTTTGGCTTGATTCGAGAAGTGCTTTTGAGTTTGACCTAATGTTCTGCTGAAGGTGACTGCGCGAATGTGGATGCCCAAATCTCTGTGAGCCACTAGATGGCAAGAGACGACTGGCAGAGCTCCACAGACTTTTGCACTGTTCGAAAAAGCCCTTCTCTGCCAAGTTCTGGTTACAATTCCCCTTTAGAGCAGAATTAGGAGTACATGCATGCGCTAGTATGGCATCATCATGCTTTGCTTTCCAGTATGGACTGTGGCATGTGCGTGGCGAAGCTGTCATGTCTCAATTGTTTGACATGAGCCACATCTAACATGACTGTGGTTTGAAAGGAGGGTGGTATTTCAACTAGCAATGAGCCAGTCTCTCACATTCCATTTTTTTTGTTACTATTCCATGGGTTGATTCTTCCCCATGTTCTGCTCTACTTACCTTCTGGTTTAATTCAGAAAATGTCTCCCGTTAATGTCAGAATTGGCACACTCACAGTTTGCCACAGTATTTACTTAGCGAGCATCTCCACTTACAAGGCGCTGGTACATAGGAGAGCATATGCGCATGACTCAAACCACTGTGCATGGAAATGTTTGGATCATTATTCATGGTCAAACCAATCAGGCTGTTTTTGTTTTTGTGTGTCGTGTTCTCATCAATGTGGGTTCTCCTCCACACCAGTAACTTGTAAGGGGGAAAAGGGTACAAACAGAAAGCTTTAGCAGCCTTGACAGGTCTCAAATAAACAAAGGAAAAACAATACATCACTAACTCATCACTAGGAGCCTCTGGTGGCTCAGTGTGTTAAAGCACTGAGCTGCTGAACTTGCAGACCGAAAGGTCCCAGGTTTGAATCCGGGGAGCAGAATGAGCACCTGCTGTTAGCTCCAGCTTCTGCCAACCTAGCAGTTTGAAAACATGCAAATGTGAGTAGATCAATAGGTACCACTCTGGTGGGAAGGTAATGGTGCTCCATGCAGTCATGCCGGCCACATGACCTTGGAGGTGTCTACGGGTTCGGCTTAGAAATGCACCAACCCCCAGAGTCAGACACAACTATACTTAACGTCAGGGGAAACTGTTACCCTTTTAACTCATCGTTGCAACTTTTTAGAAAGCATGGGTTATTTGGTATTCCAACATCCAGCAGAAAATTTGGATGGAAATGTTTCAAAAATATAAATGTAGGTACTTATGCTTGCTGATATTATATATTCAACTGAGAACTTCCTGGCGGTAAGAGCTTTCAGCGGCAGAATAAGCTGCCTTGATGGAGTCTCCTTCTCTGGAGGTTTTTAAACAGGGGCAGGATGGACATCTGTCAGGAGTGTTTTTTATTGTGCCAGGGGGTTGGACTGGGTGGTCCTTGAGATCTCTTCCGATTCTATGATTCTATGGATGCTTAGTTGCTAAGTAACCTCTCACAGCAAACACAGTTTTTGAGGGCCCTTTTCGAGCTGCCAGATGTGTGCCATCCTGTGCCTTATTGCTTGAATCCAGGGAAGCTCCCCGCTCAATGAGAGCCTGGTGGTGGGCTCTTAAATACTGGCTCAAGATCAGAGGTTTTAGTTTAGGATCTCCAATCAATCAATCAATCAATCAGAGACTGTTCGACATTGCCTTTTGTGAGCTGCGCTCTCGTTCTTATGTACCTTGCTTCCCGAGTGCCCTGTACATATATTGTGTTGGGCCCAATTTTAGGCACAGGTTGAAACACGCCGGCACTCTTTGTAATCCTTTACCTATGTTTTCAGCCAATGTGTATTTTAAGCAGTTTTTTAACTGTTGTAAAATTTACCCATTTGTGTGTTTAATTATCTGGATGTTGTTAGTCTCATTAACCTGCATATCTTGTGCAGCTACAATGCAATAAGGGCATTTGGACCATAATAAAATGTTGGTGAAACATCGGTCTGACATTCCTCCTTAATATCCATGAGCAGGATTGGATGAAGGAGGGCCTTTCAGCTTTTGACAGGGGTTCAAGTGGATGAGATTTCCAGCCCCCTCCTAATAGCAAGGAAGTCTATGACAAGGACTTGTTGTCATATAAGCTTACCGTCAGTCCTTGGAAGGTGTAGGACACAAAGGTAGGCTCTGTCGCACCTCAGCTAAGTTCACCTTGCTATAGATACCCAGTCAGACACAAGGAAAGTCTTTTGAAGTTTTTATTAAGCAGGAATATTTCAAGCAAGCAATCAAAAAGGTAGTTCAAAGATATAAGGAAATAGTCAATAAGAATCCAATTGTTCACAATGCAAAGTAATGTCCATTAATCCATGATGCAAGGTCCAAAAGTTCGAAGAGCATAGCAAGAGCATTAATCCACAAGGCAAGGCAATAGTCCATAGAGTCCAAGAACAAGATCCAGAATCCAGGGGTCCGTGAGCAATAATTCACAAGGCAAGGCAATAGTCCATGGAGTCCAAGAACAAGATCCAAAATCCAGAGCTCCAGTAGAGTCCAAGAACAAGGTCCAAGATACAAAGATCCAAGAGTCCAAGAACAAGGCCCAAAATCCGAAGATCCAAGAACACAGACGAAGAGAGCATCCACCTAGATAAAGCGAAGAAATTGCTCTGACAAAGAGCAGTCTGCAAAGCATCCTTTTAATAACAACTTAGAAAGGCGTTTCTTTTCCCACAGCTAGTTTCTCTTTTGCGCGCCAAACGCTCACTTCTTCGAACCTGGGAACCCATCCAAGACAAACGGTCCTCTCTGGATAGTTCATTGCTTGTGCTACCGTTATCTTGTCCCTGGCATGGAGCTGAATCTACTCCCCCATTATTTCTGAAGGGAATGTCAGCTTGCCCGTTATCTATAGTTCCTGGGTTCAGCAGGTCATCCTGCTCAAACTGAAACTGCAAATCTCCGGCCTCTGAGCCAGACTCCATTTCTGAACCAGCTTCTGCCTCTGGCAGCTCTTGAATCTCAAATCCAGAATCCTCTTCATCTTCATCATGAATCTGACCAGCCCGTGGCTGGGTCACAACAGGCTCACACAGCTGGTACCATGGAAACTTTATTGAATCCGCCTTGCCAAGATGATCGCAAAGCTTATACTGCCTCTCTTCCGCTAGTTCCCCAGTATATCAAGTTGCTTTTGTTTCTTCTTCCCCATTCACACCTCCCTGCCAACTGTCCTCTCCCACGTTTGAAAACCAGAGCAGGTCATAAATCAGTCTTCCCAACCAAATGGTCTTCCTCATCCGGTTCCCCCCCCCCCCCCTTTGCTCTGGTTGGATGTTAAAAGGTCAGTTTGGAGAATGCTGATCTTTTTGCATCCTGACACTTGTGACATAAGTTTGCTTCTAGTTGTCTTAGCCATTCTCCATGCGGAGTGCGGGTTGGGTGCCGCAATTTCCATCTCATCCTCCTTCATCTGATCCACTGGTGGGCTAAGAAGGTGGGCTGGAGTGGCACTTACAATATTTTACAGCATGACTACATGGTTTACTGAATACAGAGCAGTAAAATCTGTAACTCTAGGTTACCAATCCATGCTGCATTCCCGCTGATCTTCTCCGTGGCTGTGCTGCCAAGGAGAGCTAAAAAATGCAGGCAGCTCTTTCTCTCTGTATGTGCTATATCCACATGTGGCAATGCACATACTTGTAGGTATGCACACAGTACATTTTGTTATTGTTCCATGGTCTGATTTCCTAAAGTGAATGGGTCTTGCTTGCTCCCTCCAGATGAAGCCCTCAATATGTTTGCATTGCAAAAGGGATTGTTCTGAACAATACATTCCTAGCAGACCATTTTGCCTTTTTGTAGGCAAATCCACTTAGGTGCAGACTGAAAGGTCTGTGCGTGCCAGATGTCAGCTGCTTTCTACCTTTAAAACAAATTGGTTTATACAAATATCTAGACGAATGTTTCATGTCACAGAGCAAGCAGTCACTATCTGCTGATTTTGGCCTGATTTTAAAGACACATCTGCAGTCACCATTGGAAAACTGGAGCGTCTCGGAAAGCTTCAGAATATTTGTTTCATTTTCTCCCAAAATCATTTCTTCGTCAGAAATCTGCCTAAGAACCATACCTTCAAGTTGTAACAATACAACATATCTGCTTGATGGAGAATTTGGGGCTTTAGCTTTGGGACACCAAAGCCAGGCACACTATCGCTCCAATTTGCACATGCAGTAAGTGTTAGTGTGTGGTAACTGCCTGCAAAAACAGCTTCATGTTTTATTCTTTTCATTGAACCAAGATTCTGCTGGAACAAGGTGGTTTCCATGGCATTCAGAGGAGGAACTACTGGCTGAGGAATAATTCAGGTCTCACATCTCACATGGCTGGGAGGCGAGAATTGCTCCAGCAATATCAGAACCACTTGGCTCCCTCCCTCCCTCTGTTTTAATATAAAATGTAGGAAGCTGGTTTGGTGCTCAGCATTTCAGACTTTGCTCAGTAGCAGGTTCCACAGACAAGCAATTAGAAGCTGCTGAGCTAACTCTAAACCTATTATGGGTGGTTTCAAGTCCAACATACACGGAGGTGAGCCATGAGGTCAATGACGTAGGAAGCAACCCTATCAAATGATCTTCTCTGGGCTTGCTATTTATATAAAATTCACAGATGGGGACGAGAATTTGTCCCATTGTATACACTGGTGTACTAAAATCATGTCTCTTATATAACACGGGAAATCAAGCTTTGCTTTTTTATGCATGTTTCTCCTAAGACACCTGTTTTGTTGGGTGCCAGAAATAATATCATATCAAAGCTGACTGGCACAACCTGGGGACCACAACCAGACACAGTGAAGACATCTGCCTTTGCGCTTTGCTACTCTGCTGCTGAGTACGCATGCCCAGTGTGGAATACATTTCACCACATTAAAACAGTGGATGTGGCTCTTAATGAGTCATGAATCATTATCACAGGATGGCTACACCCCACTGGAGAAATTATACTGTTTAGCTGGCATTGCACCCCCTGATATCCTCCAGGAAGTAGCAGTCAATAATGAAAGAACCAAGACAGTGACATCTCCAGCCCATCCTCTGTGCCTTAAATCAAGAAATATCTTCCTAAGATCTATAGAGATACTTGCAGGAACACCAAGCAAGCAAGAGTCCAATAGTGGCAGGCTAAAAATCGGAATCTCAATCAGTGGTTGACACTGGATGAGAGATTCCATCCTGGGCACACAGAAGATGGGACGACTTGGAAGAAGCTGAACAGACTGCGCTCTGGCACCACAAGATTCAGAACCAGTCTTGAGAAATGGGACTACAAAGTGTGATGACTCATGGGCCTTGTAGTCCTGTTCCTAGTACTATTGTGACAGACGAAGAGGAAAACATGGGATTTTCGCCGGTTCAGCAAGAGCCGGAGCCTCTTCACCTGCAGGATGTTGACGTTTGCCCTCAAGAATTCAGCCAAACAGGCCTTTGGCAGAACTCCCCCCCCCCCCCCCCCCCGTTTTCCCGGAGGGAAAATTACTCCAAAGATAGAGGAGCCAGAGAGGCTAATCGCAGAAGCCTGAGAATCGCTGCCAAACAAATGGCTGATTAGGTCTGCTTCCCTTGGGAAATTCTAAGGAGTCATGCATCTGGACAGAGTTGGGTTTCGCTTCTCGTTCTCTAGGGAAAGAGTTCTGTTGGCGGGAAAACGAGACCCAATATAGGTGTTTGTCGCAAGGGGTACTTTGCGGAGTCAATTGATCAGCTTGAGGAGAGAGATCGTGTGTGGACTTCGTAATCCCAGTTCCTTGCTTCCCGGATCAAGCTTCAAGTCTAGCCTTGTCTCACGTTTTACCACGGACTCTGTTTCATGCTTCATGTTCATCTTGCCTTCAGTCAAGGATCTAGTCGAGAATCAAGTTATTTTCCAGCCTTGTTGTCAAGCTTCATTGGACTTTAAAGACTCTGTTATTTCCCCACACTATTGCTTGGCAAAGTGTGTGTTTCGGTCAAGTGGATTAAAACTTTGAACTCTAATATCTTATATTGGACAATACATTTCTAGACTATATTTGACCTTATCTGAAAGGTCTGCTTCTGAACTATATTCTTCACCTGTTTTTATTGATTTTATATATTTCTTTAATAAAGATATTAGATAGAGACTGGCCTCTAACTCTGTAAGGTTATTGGTGCTCTGCAGCCTGGGTCCTGACACAAAGTGGAGTCCATGACATGCGAGTGTGGAGAAGAGCAAACCACAGGCCACTTACTTCAATGCGGCCTGAGCCCTGCCACATGCACAATGGAGGACCTACTCACAGCCACACCAGAACTCAACTGAACTGAACTGAACTGATGCAATCGTTATGCACAAACACTTGTGTCTGGATACTCCCTAGTTCCAGCCACACGTCAAGGTCATCATAGTTTCTTGGTAATTAATTCTTTCCACACTATGGTACATTCTGGATGATGCAATCAGTTGCAATACAAGCATGGCACAAATTGCAATTAAACACTATCAATACACAAATCCCACATTAACAGAGCAAACCACAGACCACTTACTTCAATGCGGCCTGAACCCTGCCATATGCACAATGGAAGACCTTCTCACAGCGACACCAAAGGCACTCCAAGTGGCCAGCTTCTTATCAAAGGATATTTAGCATCATGCCAAGTTCTTAACTCTGTTTGTGGATTTTTTATAAATACATTAAAACTTCATTCTCAATTCACTTCTGACGCGATAAAGAAATAAACCTGTTTTATTCATTTTTGCCTCAATACAGTTGTCATCTACAAGCCATGTCCCCAGATGTAGTTTTGTATGCTATTTTGATTTATGTATGCACTTTGCTTGAACAGATGCATATTTGGATTGGTGGACTGCAACACCCAACTGGGAGAAGTGCAAACATAGCAGCCACTATGTTTCAGCCTGAGTGCTGGTTTGCAAAGTGCAGATTCCATTTGCACTAAAATGGAAATGGAATATTTCTGCCTGCTTCCAGATCTTGCCTTCCTTTGCCTCCGACCAGACTCCACGCTGCGCCTTCCGCTACCACTGCCTTGCCAAGCAGCTGAGCCGGCTGCCCTTCCATTGCGGAGTTGGCAGAACTCTTTCTTGCCTTCCGCAGGTTTCCTGTAAGCACCTTCCAACAAAAAGGGGATTATCTGGAGCTTGTTAGAGCCCTTGCAGGGCGGGGGAATTAGTCACTTTGCTCCAAAAATGTTCGCTTCGGCGGGATTACAAGATAATGCATACGGAGCGACGTGGGCTCAGCCAGATTTATGGATTATTTCGAAATCAAATTTCTTGTAATCTCATCCTCCATCTGGCACCAGCAAGGCAGCCAGCAGCCAGCCTACCTCCTGCCACTACAAAGAAGCCGGCAACCTCACAACTGGTAAGGGGATGCATGGAGGAGGTTGGCTTGCCAGTAGAGTCATGCTTTGATGCCATGGCCCACGGCTAGGCTAATCTGACTCATTCAGGAGAGGCATTAGAAACACTGGGCATCGCAGCCAAGCCGTGCATTTCGTGCCTCTCTCCCGTGAATTAGGCGATTTATTCCCAACATCCAGGGTGGTGCCAAAGCACATCATCATAGGATCATCGTGTGGGAAAAGACCACAAAGGGCCACCCAGTCCAACCCTTGCCAAGCAGGAGAGGAGCACACCATCAACGCTGCGTGACTTCCAAGGGCATAACTATTTCATCGCTATGATTTGTAGATTTGTTCCCAGCAGCCCAAGCAGATTGTTTTTGTTGCTTGAATAGTCAGCTTTTCGAACCTGCCCAATCTGCGAGGCATTGGACAAGTGACAGTACATGCAAAGAGCAGAAAAACAATTAAAATTGGATCAAAAACTAGAAAAGTGTTTAAAATTCTGCACCTATTCCCTTCCTTATTATTTTCAGTTAATTCTCTCTCATCCTCCTGTTCCTGCCTGTTGTTACTATATTATTGATACTAGTTTCCTTTGAAGAAGAGAGCACCGAAGACTGATGGGATTTTAGGGACATTTGTTTTATTTACAAATAGACTAGGTGAGAAATAGGTGCGGGGCATGCAGGGAGAAATATTTTTATTTGGCTTAACCCAAACCTTTCAGGCTAATATGTGTGTTGGAATACTAGCTTGCTTTGGTTTGTACACGACTCTGAAATCCAAGTTCTCCAAATACTTGGCTTTCAAAAAACATAGATTAGGGAAATTTACATACAGGAATAAATGGACCGGGGAAGTGTGCACAGCAAGTGTGCTATTTGGGGAGAAATGCACATTTTTCTATTATTTTAAAAAATAATGCCTGGGATCCTTTTGGCTATTTATGGTAGCATATCTAGGTGTTACACTAGCATAAATGCTTCTCCGAATGTTGAAAAAGGAAAGATCTAGTACCTCCTTGTGCAATGGGTTTCTCCACAAAGGCAAGGATGCAGTTCCAGTCCATTCTGGCTGTGGGGAGGGGTATGGGCTGGGAAAGGTCACTGCCTGCAGGGATGATAGAATCATAGAATCATAGAATAGTAGAGTTGGAAGAGACCTCATGGGCCATCCAGTCCAACCAAGAAGCAGGAAATCGCATTCAAAGCACCCCCGACGGATGGCCATCCAGCCTCTGCTTAAAAGCCTCCAAAGAAGGAGCCTCCACCACAGTCCGGGGGAGAGAGTTCCACTGCCGAACAGCCCTTCTCACAGTGAGGAAGTTCTTCCTGATGTTCAGGTGGAATCTCCTTTCCTGTAGTTTGAAGCCATTGTTCCGTGTCCTAGTCTCCACTGCAGCAGAAAACAAGCTTGCTCCCTCCTCCCTGTGACTTCCCCTCACGTATTTGTACATGGCTATCATGTCTCCTCTCAGCCTTCTCTTCTGCAGGATAAACATGCCCAGCTCTTTAAGCCGCTCCTCATAGGACTTGTTCTCCAGACCCTTGATCATTTTAGTTGCTCTCCTCTGGACGCTTTCCAGCTTGTCAACATCTCCTTTCAACTGTGTTGCCCAGAATTGGACGCAGTGTGATTCCAGGTGTGGTCTGACCAAGGCAGAATAGAGGGGAGCAGGACTTCCCTGGATCTAGACGCTATTCCCCTATTGATGCAGGACAGAATCCCGTTGGCTTTTTTAGCTGCCGCATCACATTGTTGGCTCATGTTTAACTTGTTGTCCACAAGGACGCCAAGGTCTTTTTCGCACACACTGCTGTCAAGCCAGGCATCGTCCCCCATTCTGTATCTTTGCATTTCATTTTTTCTGCCAAAGTGAAGTATCTTGCATTTGTCCCTGTTGAACTTCATTTTGTTAGTTTCGGCCCATCTCTCTAGTCTGTCAAGATCGTTTTGAATTTTGCTCCTGTCTTCTGGAGTGTTAGCTATCGTTAATAAAGATGTTGAACAGAACCGGGCCCAGGACGGAGCCCTGCTTGTGGCACTCCACTCGTGACTTCTTTCCAAGATGAAGATGACGCATTGGTGAGAATCACCCTTTGGGTTCGTTCGCTTAGCCAATTACAGACCCACCTAACTGTAGTTTTGTCTAGCCCACATTTTACTAGTTTGTTTGCCAGAAGGTCGTGGGGGACTTTGTCGAAGGCCTTACTGAAATCCAGGTAGGCTACATCCACGGCGTTCCCTGTATTGACCCAACTCGTAACTCTATCGAAAAAAGAAATCAGATTAGTCTGGCATGACTTGTTTTTGGTAAATCCGTGTTGACTATTAGCAATGACCGCATTTGTGTCTAAGTGTTTGCAGACCACTTCCTTAATGATCTTTTCCAGAATCTTGCCTGGTATCGATGTGAGGCTGACCGGACAGTAATTGTTTGGGTCGTTCTTTATTCCCTTCTTGAAGACAGGGACCACATTTGCCCTCCTCCAATCTTCTGGGATTTCTCCTGTTCTCCAAGAACTCTTGAAGATAATTGTCAGTGGTTCTGAAATAACCTCAGCTAGTTCCTTCAATAGCTGATCTTCAGAATCAGTCCCTGTTCTTCTGCTTCCCTTGTTACCATTTTCATAAGGCCTTTCCTTAGGACCTGTGCACAGACATCTGTAGAATCTGATTATTGGGTCAGTTCACAGACAAAAGTGGAAACTGGAACACACGGTCCAAGTCTTTGTCCAAAGTGATGGATGAAAATGTTCTCCTGGTCTCTTGATCAAGGACCCGGGATTTGCCGAGGTCAAAACCTGAATGTGATCTGAGTCTTGAAGGGAAGAGATCTGTCCTCTTCCTAATTACACCTCCCAACCTGTGCTTTATCGAATTTGAGCAAAATATCTTTCCTCGTGCAGCATTCACAGGGCATTTGTAAATGAAAGCTATGCAGACCGACCCATTTAAACTCTTTGTGTGCAATGCTTGTTGCTGTTGTGCTAATGAGATTGGAAATGATCTCCCAGCTGGGGTCACACGAGGCCAATAGGTCCAGGCCTTCCTCAACATGCTGATCCTAGCATTCTGCAAGTAGCCTTGCATCTTCCTTATGAATATTCATCTGGAGCTGTCAAAGCGGGTTGAAGTTCAGCAGGGACACTGGAAATTTCCTTCAGAGTTAGGATCAGGGAGATGGGTGTATGTGACAAATGGAACTGTTGCGTGTGCATAACAAACAGACAGGAGACCTCTTGCCAGAACAGGGAGCAATGAGAACATTCTTTGGCCCCTATGGACTGTATTACCTGTATTAAGAGAGCAACTAGAGATGCCTGATGGCTCAGAATCCGTTATCAGACGATAATGATGCTGCATTGTTTATTTGTTTTGCTTTGTTTGTATTAATTTGCATAGCCAAGATGAGTTTGCCAGGATCCAGAAGGAGTTTCCAGCTGCAGAAATTCTACACAAGCTGGCACACAACACCAGAAGACTGGGCCTAGGTGGATGAGGTGGATGTGCGGGAATTGTGGGCAGGGGAGAAGGTCCAGCAGAATGTTTCAATCCCACCTTGACAAAATAATGTTTGGTTCATTTGGGCCAGGCTGTGGCACAGCTGGCTAGTAAGCAGCTGCAATAAATCACTACTGACCGAGAGGTCATGAGTTCGAAGCCCGGGTCGGGTTAAGCCCCCGACCATTAAATAGCCCGGCTTGCTGTTGACCTATGCAGCCCCGAAAGACAGTTGCATCTGTCAATTAGGGAAATTTAGGTATGCTTTATGCGGGAGGCTAATTTAACTAATTTACAACATCATAAAACTGCCAGCAAAACACAAGGAATGGAATGAGGAAGTACAGCCACTAGTGGACAGTGAAGCAACAGCGCCCCCTGTGGCTGGAATCGTGAAGCTGGAAAAAAAAGTTAAATGCCTGTGTGTCTGTCTATATATGTTGTTTGTCTGTTGGCATTGAATGTTTGCCATATATGTGTTCATTGTAATCCGCCCTGAGTCCCCTTCGGGGTGAGAAGGGCAGAATATAAATACTGTAAATAAATAAAATAAAATAAATTCATTAGCATTTCAATGAAGTAAACATTTCAGCATGATTTTAAGAAATAGGTAAGATGTTACTAGAACCTCCCACATAGGTGGAAAATGAATTTGGATCCAGCATAAAAATGATGTTTTTGAGACACATTGTGTCCATGTACAGCTGCCTTAAGCTGCCTCCATGGTGGGACACCGGCCAGAGAGCCCAGCTATGCTAAAGCAGGTTTAGCAGGACTGAGCATGGGGTGAGTCTCCATATCCACCCAAAACTAAAGGAAACTGTCCCTTACTGTTGCTGCAGGGTCTGTACTTCCCAGTTCTGCATCATGCAGGAAGCGATGGAGCCGGAAACAGGAAACCCTCTCCTCTTTCCAAAGCTCAGTTGCTTCCAGAATTATGGAAAATTGGGAATTTCTGGCTCTGCAGGAATGCTAAGAGATAAGAGGGTGGTGCAGGAGGTTGCACCCTTAGGCTGCAGAGACACCTCAAAACCACACTGGAGCCCCAGACTATAAGCAATGCAAACTGTTTATTGAGGAATATATGTAAATCATAACAAATCAAAGTCCAAAGTCAATGAAACGAGGTTTTAGTCCACAAGGTACAAGATACTTGAGAATCTTGAAGCAAGGGTCCATGAAAATCAAACACAAGAATAAACTTCAAGCAAGATATCCAAATTAGTCCAAGGAACAGAATCAAAACTGGAACAAAGACCAGGATCTTTAACTGGAACAAGAGATTCAAACTGCAAAGCTTTCAGGAACAATGACTTGATAATCCAAAATCCCCAGGAGCAAGAACAAGAACTGGAGCAAAACTCAAGATACAAGGCTAGAGAAATTTGGCATGAAGGTCCACAGGAAACATGAAACAAGAGTCCATGAAACAGGAACAACCTCTCATAGAATCATAGAATAGTAGAGTTGGAAGAGACCTCCTGGGCCATCCAGTCCAACTCCCTGCTAAGAAGCAGGAAATCGCATTCAAAGCACCCCCGACAGATGGCCATCCAGCCTCTGCTTAAAAGCCTCCAAAGAAGGAGCCTCCACCACACTCCAGGGCAGAGAGTTCCACTGTTGAACAGCCCTTCTCACTGTGAGGAAGTTCTTCCTGATGTTCAGGTGGCATCTCCTTTCCTGTAGTTTGAAGCCATTGTTCCCTTGTGTCCTAGTCTGCAGGGCAGCAGAAAACAAGCTCCCTCCCTCCTCCCTATGACTTCCCTTCACGTATTTGTACATGGCTATCATGTCTCCTCTCAGCCTTCTCTTCTGCAGGCTAAACATGCCCAGCTCTTTAAGCCGCTCCTCATAGGGCTTGTTCTCCAGACCCTTAATCATTTTAGTCGCCCTCCTCTGGACGCTTTCCAGCTTGTCAACATCTCCCTTCAACTGCGGTGCCCAGAATTGGATGCAGTGTGATTCCAGGTGTGGTCTGACCAAGGCAGAATAGAATAAGGGGGAGCAGGACTTCCCTGGATCTAGACGCTATTCCCCTATTGATGCAGGCCAGAATCCCATTGGCTTTTTTCGCTGCCGCATCACATTGTTGGCTCATTTTTAACTTGTTGTCCACGAGGACTCCAAGGTCTTTTTCACACACACTGCTGTCAAGCCAGGCATCGTCCCCCATTCTGTATCTTTGATTTCCATTTTTTCTGCCGAAGTGAAGTATCTTGCATTTGTCCCTGTTGAACTTCATTTTGTTAGTTTCGGCCCATCTCTCTAGTCTGTCAAGATCATTTTGAATTCTGCTCCTGTCTTCTGGAGTGTTAGCTATCCCTCCCAGTTTGGTGTCATCTGCAAACTTGATGATCGTGCCTTCTGACCCTTCGTCTAAGTCTTTAATAAAGATGTTGAACAGAACCGGGCCCAGGACGGAGCCCTGCTTGTGGCACTCCACTTGTCACTTCTTTCCATGATGAAGACGACGCATTGGTGAGCACCCTTTGGGTTCGTTCGCTTAGCCAATTACAGATCCACCTAACCGTAGTTTTGTCTAGTCCACATTTTACTAGTTTGTTTACCAGAAGGTCGTGGGGGACTTTGTCAAAGGCCTTACTGAAATCCAGGTAGGCTACATCCACGGCATTCCCTGTATCGACCCAACTCGTAACTCTATCAAAAAAAGAGATCAGATTAGTCTGGCATGACTTGTTTTTGGTAAATCCGTGTTGACTATTAGCAATGACCGCATTTGTTTCTAAGTGTTTGCAGACCACTTCCTTAATGATCTTTTCCAGAATTTTGCCTGGTATCGACGTGAGGCTGACCGGACGGTAATTGTTTGGGTCGTTCTTTTTTCCCTTCTTGAAGATAGGGATCAAGAAGGGAAAAAAGAACGACCCAAACAATTACCGTTTGCTTATACTCTGGGCTCTTGTGTGGTGCAGTGGTCATAGGGGTTTCCAGGCCTGGGGTGCAACAATAGGTGCAAACCTTGCAATTGCATGTTTACGCTGGGAATCATAGAATCGTAGACTTGGAAGACACCACATGGGCCATCCAGTCCAACCCCCTGCTAAGAAGCAGGAAATCGCATTCAAAGCACCCCCAACAGATGGCCATCCAGCCTCTGTTTAAAAGCCTCCAAAGAAGGAGCCTCCACCACAGTCCGGGGCAGAGAGTTCCACTGCTGAACAGCTCTTCTCACAGTGAGGAAGTTCTTCCTGATGTTCAGGTGGAATCTCCTTTCCTGTAGTTTGAAGCCATTGTTCCATTGCGTCCTAGTCTCCAGGGCAGCAGAAAACAAGCTTGCTCCCTCCTGCCTATGACTTCCCCTCACATATTTGTACATGGCTCTCATGTCTCCTCTCAGCCTTCTCTTCTGCAGGCTAAACATGCCCAGCTCTTTAAGCCGCTCCTCATAGGGCTTGTTCTCCAGACCCTTAGAAGTATGAAAAGAACTGCATCTTAAAGCTTCAAAAACAATAGCTCCATCATGTCTCGGTCCCGGAAGCTGATGCCACCAATCACTACCGTGGCCTCTGAGGCAGAGGAGAGCAGCCCGGATTTTGAGATTGTAAACCTCAGGATGAGAAGTGGCAAATTAAAAATGTGTAGGCTGCTGTGGGAGCCTTTTGTGCTGATGGGCAGGATATAAAGGCTCCTAATCATCATCATCATCATCATAATCATCATCATCGACCTAACCGAGTAGGACAATGTTCTGTAGCCATAATCCTAACACTGCTCAGCACTGCCTGTGTAATCATTCCTTTTTAAAAGGAACCTCCAGTCTATGTTCTGCATCATAAAGTCTTTGGCATATGCAAATATGTGTCCTCTTTTGCTCTCCTTCTTTTTGGTTGATGTATTTCCCTTTCTGAGCAATGCGTAAGTAAGAATGCCAAGAAGTGCACACTCACAAGCATTCTGCCTGACAAAGTGTGGAAGGCGAGTCACAATTTTGTCTGTAGCCAAAGACCAAGGATGAGAAAACATGAAAGCCTTGCAGCACGAGAGCTGCTGGACGGAGGCAGCCTGGCTTCATTCTGGTCCATGTTTGCATTTTCTGTGCAGGTTTTTTAAAATTTTCTCATTATTTTTTTTAGTGAATATTTTATTTTATTTTATAGTGAGACATAATACAGTAGAGTCTCACTTATCCAACATAAACGGGCCAGCAGAACGTTGGATAAGTGAATATGTTGGATAATAAGGAGGGATTAAGGAAAAGCCTATTACAAATCAAATTAGACTATGATTTTACAAATTAAGCACCAAAACATCATGTTATACAACAAATTTGATAGAAAAAATAGTTCAATATGCAGTAATGTTATGTAGTAATTACTGTATTTACAAATTTAGCACCAAAATATCACGATATATTGAAAACATTGACTACAAAAATTCGTTGGATAATCCAGAATGTTGGATAAGCGAATGTTGGATAGGTGAGACTCTACTGTACATTGAAAGTGGTGGAACAATATATCAATAGAAAAGTGGGAAAGTATCAAGAGGAAAAAAATAAACATAGGAATAGAAGTTAAAAAAAAACCAAAAAAAGGAAAAAAAAAAAGAAGAAGAAAAGAGAGAAAGCAACAACAACAACAACAACAACAACAACAACAACAAAAACGGGGTGTACTTCCCATCTTGGCTTCGGAGTTGTCTCTTTCATTAATTGTTTCTTTATGTATTCCGTTTGATCTACTTTATATATTAGACAGGTCTATCATAAAATCCATTCTTCTTTTTGTTAGGAATTTTATAAAGTTTGTCCAGTCTGTTTTGTTTTTCCCTTCTCTTATTTTTTTGTGTTAACTTACCCATTTGGACTATGTCTAGTATTCTTATTATCCATTCTTCGGGCGTTGGGAGTCTTTTTCCTTTCCAGATCTTTGCCATTGTTAATAAAAATATTTTATCTTCGTTTTTCTTAAATTTTGCGTTTGTGAAACTTAATAAATACATTTCCGGTTCTGATTTAAATTTAATTCCTACAATTTCTTGTGTCATTTCGTGACATTTTCTCATTATTGATGCATTGCCAGAACAGAGGGATAGCATCGCCAAAAGAAGAGGATAAAAGAGGATCTGTATTGGCATCAAAGCATGTGTGTGCTCATCTATAGGTTTTAGGTATGAGGGTTGAATGAAAAGTAATGCTTCCACCTTCGTAACTCCTCAACAGATGGCAGTCCTGGTATGCGACAGGTCCTGGCTTGTTCAGTAGACTCTCCTCTACAGTTCCATTTGGTGGGAAGCCTTAGCATTGAACAGTTGTGTTGTTAAAGTGCAAAGTATGGAACCCTGTGCAGACAGTCAATGTGACTTAAGCAACGTGCAGTCATTGAATTCTTGACGGCAGAAGGTGTCACCCCAAAGGAGAGTCATCAGAGAATGAAAGAATGAAAGAAGATCTGCGGGGACATCATTATGCTTCTGATGAAGATGTTGAAAGAACTGTGAGACGCTGGTTGCGGAAACAGAGTGTCGACTTCTTCTGTGACGGTTTCAGAAAACTTGTTCATCGTTGGCAGAAATGTATCTCAATTGTCTGGTGATTATATGGAAAAGTGAATGGTGGCAGTTAAAGAGCACATTCTAAGGATTATTTCTGCATTTATTTATTTATTTATTTACAGTATTTATATTCCGCCCTTCTCACCCCGAAGGGGACTCAGGGTGGATCACATTATATACATACAGTAGACTCTCACTTATCAAACATAAACGGGCCAGCAGAATGTTGGATAAGCGAATATGTTGAATAATAAGGAGGCATTAAGGAAAAGCCTATTAAACATCAAATTAGGTTATGATTTTACAAATGAAGCACCAAAACATCATGTTAGACAACAAATTTGGCAGAAAAAGTAGTTCAATATGCAGTAATGCTATGTAGTAATTACTGTATTTATGAATTTAGCACCAAAATATCACAATGTATTGAAAACATGGACTACAAAAATGCGTTGGATAATCCAGAACGTTGGATAAGCGAGTGTTGGATAAGTGAGACTCTACTGTATAGGGCAAACATTCAATGCCCATATACACATAGAACCAAGACAGAGACAGACACAGAGGCAATTTAACCTTCTCCTGAGGGGATGTTCGATTCTGGCCACAGGGGGGAGCAGCTGCTTCATCATCCACTGTAATGGCACTTCCTCATTCCAACGTCATAAATTAGTTAAATTTGCCTCCCCACTTTATAAGTGGTACCTTATTTCCTACTTGATAGATGCAACTATCTTTCGGGTTGCCAGGTCAGCAACGAGCAGGGGCTATTTTTTATTTTAATTGACAGATGCTCACCCCGCCATGGGCTGGCCTCGAACTCATGACCTCATGGTCAGAGTGATTTATTGCAGCAACTGCTCTCCAGCCTGCGCCACAGCTCGGCATTTGATTTATTAAAATATTCCCATCCAAACCCAAGTAACGAAGGTGGAGGCATTACTTTTCATTCAGCCCTCGTACAAGGATTGGAATGATCACAACAGGCGAAATTGAGATGCCATAATGAAGATAGTGAGCAAATGACTTTGCATGCTGGTCCCGGCTCTTTCTTTCTATTTTTTTTTAAATAGGGATGGACTGGACAACTGTTAAGCGGAGGGGCATCTTCAAGTGTCTTCCCATACGGAAGATACCATGGCTTTCTGTTACTTCTCCGACAACTCAGTCCCATTCAAATTCTGCTCAGCATGTGGCCGGGGCCATTGCTCAACCAGCTTCATTAAGAGGAAAAAAGCGGTAGAAGAAAGATAATTTGCTGGATGAACTGACACACTCTTCTCATCTGCTCAGCTGAGAAAAAGCTCTTTTCGCTTCACTGGGCACCCCCCTTGCATTTCTCCTCCTCTCTGCTATAGAAACCCCGGAGATAGTCTGCCTAACAACGACTGGGATAATGCAAAGAAGGGAGCCCGTCGCTCTCCCATGAAGGCCTCCTTTGATGCAACCACGTTGGTGCCTTCCTTCCGGATTCTGCAGAGTGGAGAAAGAATTCTTACACCGATTGTTTTCGGTTTAAAAAAATCTTAAGTAAAGGGCGAAAAAGAGTCAGGCTCCCCGACATTGGCTCTTTAATTTTAATGGAAGATGGCCATTAATGTAAGATGCCCCTAGAACAAGGGAGATGGGACCTTCTCCGTAGCTATTCCCTGGATTAATACAGGCAATCACAGACTTTCAAGTAATCTCAAATGTAGTGGGTTGCTGTGAGATTTCTGGGCTGTCTGCCCATGTTCCAGGAGCATTCCCTAATGATGTTTTTCCCACATTTATGGCAGGCATCCTCAGAGGTTGTGAGGTTTGTTAGAAACTAGGCAAGGGAGGTGTGTGTGTATGTATGTATGTGTGTGTGTGTATATATACTGTGTTTCCCCGAAAATAAGACAGTGTCTTATATTAATTTTTGCTCCCAAAGAGGCACTAGGTCTTATTTTCAGGGGATGTCTTATTTTTCCATGAAGAAGAATTCACATTTATTGTTGAACAAAAAATGAACATTATATAGTGTACAGTAGTTGTCGTCACAAATCAGCATAACCAGACAAACCGTGAATCCTATCAAGAATTTCTTGTTATTACTATTATTTCCATGTACAACAATCAATGGTACATATATTTACCAATCCTGCATGCTCTGGTGTTCTGTTCGGCAGGCATGCTTCCAAACAAAAACTTTGCTAGGTCTTACTTTCAGGGGAGGCCTTATATTTAGCAATTCAGCAAAACCTCTACTAGGTCTTATTTTCTGGGGATGTCAGGACCCAGGCTGCAGAGCACCAATAACCTTGCACAGAGACCAGAGTCTATCTAATATCTTTATTAAAGGAATATATAAAGTCAATAAAAACAAGTGAAGAATATAGTTCAGAAGTAGACCTTTCAGGAAAGGTCAAATATAGTCCAGGAAATCAATGTCCAATATGAGATATTAGAGTCCAAAGTTATAATCCAATAACCGAAACACACACTTTGCCAAGCAAAGTGTGGGGAAATGACAAGGTCCTTTAGTCCATAGAACTTGGCAACAAGGCTGGAAGCAAACTAGATTCTTGGCAAAACAAGGCTGGATTCAAGGCAACAAAAAGCAAGGAACAAGAACAGGGTCCGTGGCGAAATCCGTGGCGAGGTCCGGGGAACAAGGCAGGGCTGGAACGAGAACAAGGTCCTGAAAACAAGGAACTGGAGTAGCGTAGTCTACACACGATCTCACTCCTGAAGCTGACGAATTGACTCCGCAAGGATCTCCTTGCGGGTAAACACCTATATAGGATCTTGTTTTCCCGCCAAGGAACACTTTCCCTGGGGAACAAGAAGTGAAACCCATACTATGTCCAGATGCATGACTCCTTAAGATTTCCCAAGGGAAACAGGCTTAATCAGTTAATTGTCTGGCAGCGATCCTGGCGCTTCGGCGATTCGCCTCCCTAGCGCCTCTATCTCGATTATAATTATCCCGGCGAGAGAACGGGGGAGATTTCTGCCCAAGGCTTGTTTGGCTGACTTCTGGAGGGCAAACATCCTGCAGGTGCAAGGGCTCCAATTCTGGCTGAATCGGTGGGAAACCCAAGTTTTCCTCTTCGTCTGCCACAATAGTACTAGGAACAGGACTACATGGCCCATGAGACATCACACTATCCCCGCCCTCAAGGCCCCCCTCAAACATGGCCCCTCTCCTCGAGTCGCGGGGCCGCGGCTTGGCAGGGTAGGCCTGATGGAAGCGGCGGACTAAGTCGGGGGCATGGACTGTGGAAGCGTCTTCCCAAGAGCGTTCTTCGGGGCCAAAACCCACCCAGTCAATGAGATACTGAAGGCGGCGGCGGTGGAAGCGGGAATCCAAAATGTCCTGAACCTCGAATTCCTCCTCCCCGTCCACCAAAACAGGAGTGGGGGCCGGCCGGTCTGCATCAGGGCGCACACCATCCGCCGGAAGGAGCAGAGAGCGATGAAACACTGGACGAATGCGCATAGAGCGCGGAAGTTGGAGTTTGAAAGTCACGGGGTTAAGTTGCGCCACCACTTGATAGGGACCAATGAAACGGGCATCTAGCTTCCGGCAGGGACGGTGGGAGGATAAAAAGCGAGTGGACAGCAAAACCTGATCTCCTACCTTGATTTCGGGGCCCGGCTGGCGATGACTGTCAGCGTGGCGTTTATAGTCCTCCTTGGCTTGGTCCAGTTGCTGGAGCAATAGTTGTTGCACCGCTGTGAGTTCTTGCAGCCAGTCCTCCGCTGCGGGGACTTCTGAGGTTTCAGTGATAGGAGGAAAGAAACGTGGATGAAATCCGTAGTTTGCAAAGAACGGGGTTTCCTTGGTTACTAGGAACGGGACTACATGGCCCATGAGACATCACAGGGGATGTCTTATTTTAGGGGAAACAGGGTATATATATCTATATATATAAAAGGGTAATGAAATTTCGGCCTAGGACAAAACAACAAAACCACACATCCCAGAAACACTAAACTTGGCAGCACAACCCCTCATCCATGCCTCTACGTTCATACAACAAAAAGAAAAGAAAAATAAAGTCCTAATTAGAGGGAGAGGAATAATTTTTATCCAATTGCTGCCAGTTAGAAGGCTAAGCTCTGCCCACTTGGTCTCCTAGCAACCCACTGAGCCCAGGGGACAGGCAGAGTTAGGCCTCACTTAGGCCTCTTCCACACTGCCTATAAAATACAGATTATCTGATTTGAACTGGATTATATGGCAGTGAAGGCCCTTCCACACAGCTATATAACCCATTTATAATCTTATATCTATGGACAACGCCAGCTCTTCGGCTTAGAAATGGAGATGAGCACCAACCCCCAGAGTCAGACATGACTGCACTTAATGTCAGGGAAAAATCTTTACCCTTTACCTTAACTACCACCAGTTCCTCAATACTTTATTTCCCAGACCACCAGACTTCGCCACAGCAACGCGTGGCCGGGCACAGCTAGTATATATATAATTATATATATATATATATATATATATATATATATATATATATATAGTAACGGCACTCCATGCAGTCATGCCAGCCACATGACCTTGGGGGTGTCTACGGACACATCGGCTATTCAGCTTAGAAATGGAGATGAGCACCAACCCCCAAAGTCAGACATTGTCAGAGTAATTTACGCAGCGCAGCAGCAGTTGGATGGAGTCAGTGGAATGCTAAACGAAGAGACATCAGAGACGATGGTAAAACTATATACAAGTTTTACTGAAAGCAGTAATAAAGACAAACAGACTTGAAGACAATGGACACAGGACTTGACTCTCAGCAGACAGCACTCGACTCAACTCAGAACAGAACAGAACAGATCTGATGCAATCAGCAATGCATACACACTTGTGTCTGGACACTCCCCAGTTCCAGCCGCACATCAAGGACATCACAACTTCTCAGTAATTAACTCTTTACAGACTATAGTACACTCTGGATGATGCAATACAGGCAAGACACAAATTTCATTTAAACACTACCAATACACAAATCCCACATTAACAGACATGACTGGACTTAACGTCAGGGGAAACCTTTACCATATATATATATACACACACACATACACACACACACACACGAATACATACATACACACACATACATACATACACATACATACACACACACACTACTTCTGTACAGTAGATTCTCACTTATCCAAGACTCGCTTATCCAAGGTTCTGGATTATCCAACCCATTTTTGTAGTCAATGTTTTCAATATATCATGATATTTTGTGCTAAATTCGTAAATACAGTAATTACTACATAGCATTACTGTGTATAGAACTACTTTTTCTGCCAAATTTGTTGTCTAACATGATGTTTTGGTGCTTAATTTGTAAAATCATAACCTAATTTGATGTTTAATAGGCTTTTCCTTAATCCTTGGCTCTTGACGACGGCATCGCTACTCCCAGTTGGCGTCCTTGTTGGTTTCTGAATTTGGCTTGGCTCCTGATGACGGCATCGCTACTCCCGGTTGGCGTCCTTGTTGGTTTCTGAATTTGGCTTGGCTCCTGATGATGGCATCGCTACTCCCAGTTGGCGTCCTTGTTGGTTTCTGAATTTGGCTTGGCTCCTGATGATGGCATCGCTACTCCCGGTTGGCTTTTCTTTGGGTTTCTGGATTCGTCTTGGCTTTTGGACTACGGCATCGTTTGCGCTCATAACTGGTGGGCGTTTGGCTCTTGCTTGGCTCTTTGTGCCATAGCGGGGCGTGACATTAGTTCCAGTGAACGTTTGGTTGAAGTTAAGACGGATTATCAGGCTAGATTATTTTCTGTTCCTGCTTTTTTGCCATTTCTTGAAACAAGGATATTTACTTTCATTGGGAACACTGAAGTTAAGTGTTTCTAAGTTCAAAATATTATTTAATAAACATGTGTTAACTCTACTCATTGTGTTTGGCCCTTTAAGAGGAGGTTGAGTCCTGACACCTCCTGTTTAAAAAGTTTGGGGGACCCTGGTCTACATTCTAGTAACTGGATTTAGGGTTGCAACCTTAATCTCCTACCCGCTACTCCAGAGACTTGTCAAAGGGGTTAACTGCGTTATGAAATAGGTCTTGGGATGGGGTCAGAGATCAGTGGAGAACAGCATTTGTCTCTTTGGGCCTCTCATTACCACTCAGTAATGCAATTAGGCAGTCTCTCGAGACAATGGCCAGCTAGTGGCATGTTTGGCTAACGCTGTTGGATTGGCTGTGATTCCTGGTCATCTTTTTTCCTGGGGAAAAGGGCCATATGTTTTCCCCAGCCATTACTAGCATGAGCTAAAATGCAATATCCAAGGGGCAAACCTGAAAACTCGCACAAATAGAGAAAACTCCCAAGAATACCCCTAGGACAGTATTATGGTACGCCCGAGACTTTGGGAAAAACTATAGCGTCTGGCTTTAATAATAATAATAATAATAATAATAATAATAATAATAATAATAATAATAATACAGTAGAGTCTCACTTATCCAAGCTAAACGGGCCGGCAGAAGCTTGGATAAGCGAATAACTTGGATAATAAGGAGGGATTAAGGAAAAGCCAATTAAACGTCAAATTAGGTTATGATTTTACAAATTAAGCACCAAAACATCCTGTTATACAACAAATTGGACAGAAAAGGTAGTTCAATATGCAGTAATGTTATGATGTAATTACTGTATTTACGAATTTAGCACCAAAATATCATGATATATTGAAAACATTGACTACAAAAATGGCTTGGATTATCCAGAGGCTTGGATAAGCGAGGCTTGGATTAGTGAGACTCTACTGTAATGACGAAATTACATTCCGAAAATACATCACACAGTCCTAGACACTTGGGAAATGTTCGACTTGTGATTTTGTGATACGAAATCCAGCATATCTATCTTGTTTGTTGTGCCATACAATATAATAACAACTTTATTTTTGTACCCCGCCTCCATCACCCCGAAGGGACTCGGGGTGGCTAACATTGGGCCAAGCCCAAACAATTACAGTAAAACAAAATAAAATAGATTCAAGACACACAACAGCACATGGTAAACAATAATGATACAATAACATCGTAAAACAAGACTTGATAACAGTGACATCCCTCCTTATTATCCAACATTTTTGCTTATCCAACGTTCTGCCGGCCTGTTTATGTTGGATAAGTGAGACTCTACTGTATTATTATTATTGTTATTATTATTATTATTATTATTATTATTATTATTATTATTATTATTATTATTATTATGACACAGCAAACAAGATAGACATGCTGGATTTCGTATCACAAAATCACAAGTCGAACACTTCCCAAGTGTCTAGGACTGTGTGATGTATTTTTGGATGATGCGCGCAGATCCCAGCAGGGTGGCCTTTTGCAGTTGGCAGATGGTGATTTTGTTAATGTCTATTGTTTCCAAATGCCGGCTGAGATCTTTTGGCACGGCACCCAGTGTGCCCATCACCACCGGGACCACCTGCACTGGTTTCTGCCAGAGTCTTTGAAGTTCAATCTTGAGGTCCTGATAGCGGCTGAGTTTTTTCTGTTGTTTTTCATAAATGCGATTGTCACCTGGGATGGCGACATCAATGATCCAAACCTTTTTCATTTCTACAACTGTGATGTCTGGTGTGTTGTGTTCCAGAACTTTGTCAGTCTGGATTCGGAAGTCCCACAGTATCTTTGCGTGCTCATTTTCCAATACTTTTGCAGGTTTGTGATCCCACCAGTTCTTTGCTGCTGGGAGGTGGTACTTGAGGCATAAGTTCCAAGGAGTCATTTGGGCCACATAGTTGTGCCTCTGTTTGTAGTCTGTCTGTGCGATTTTCTTACAGCAGCTGAGGTTATGATCCATGGTTTCATCGGTTTCCTTGCACAGTCTGCGATTTTCTTATAGCAGCTGAGGAGATGATTCATGGTTTTGTCATTGTTGTCGCCATCCCAGGTGACAATCGCATTTATGAAAAACAACAGAAAAAACTCATCACAGTGTGCATTATTATTATTATTATTATTATTATTATTATTATTATTATTATTATTATATTATTATTATTATTATTGTAATATTTATTTATACCCTATTTATTCTCTCCCAAAGGAGACTCAAAGCAGCTTAACATGAAAACATCAGCATACAATTTAAAATATACAAATATGGAAACAGTTGCTATTGTTATGGGTTCTTACTACTTCCTTCTGTAATTACAATTTCAAATGCTACAGGGTGCATCTACACTCCAGGATTAATGCAGTTTGGACAACTTTAGCTTGCCAATGCTCAATACTATTGAATCATGGGATCTGTATTTTGATGAGGCACCAGTACTATTTGGCAGAGAAAGCTAAATGCCTTGAAAACTACAACTCCGCATGATTGCATTGTGTTGATCCGTGGCAGTTAAGGTACCGCCAAACTGCATTAATTTATAGCATAGATCAGGGGTCTCCAAACTAAGGCCCGGGGGCCGGATGCGGCCCTCCGAGGTCATTTACCTGGCTCCTGCCCTCAGTTTTATAATATAATTATATTGTATATACATATAATATTATAATGTAATACAATATAACACTAATAATAATACCATATAATAATATTAATTATATATTCTATATTACATATAATATTACTAATAATATTATAGTATAGTGGTATAGTTCAATATAGTAATATATAATGCTAATATTGTGCTATGCTAATAATATAATCTATTGTATGTACATATAATGTGTAAGCCACTCTGAGTCCCCTTTGGGGTGAGAAGGGTGTGATACAAATGTAGTAAATAAATGCAGTAAATAAATAAATAAATTTTAAACTTAGGCTCGCCCAAAGTCTGAAATGCCTTGAAGGCACACAACAACAACAACAATCCTAATTAACTTGACTATCTCATTGGCCAGAAGCAGGACCACACTTCCCATTGAAATCCTAATAAACGTATGTTGGTTAAAATTGTTTTTATTTTTAAATATTGTATTGTTCTTTTGTTGTTGTTGTTGTTTTTGCACTACAAATAACACATGTGCAGTGTGCATCAGAATTTGTTTTTGTTTTTTTTTCAAATGATAATCCGGCCCCTCAACGGTCTGAAGGATTGTGGACTGGCCCTCGGCTTAAAAAGTTTGAGGACCCCTGGCATAGATGCACCCTGAGCTATGCCTTTGTCATTGTGAAATCATTATTAACACATGGTTTGTTATTTGTAGTTGCCGCTTAGATGTATATCTCAATGTTTTCACCCTATTTTTCAGCCCATTTTTCAGCTCGAAGGCAACAAGGAGCTGCTAGGCCAGTTGGTGGCACTATGGATGCTTTTCCTCGATAAACAATTGTAATGAATAATTAAATAACTGAAATCCATTTATCACATGGGAAACTGCTGGATATAGCAGAAAGGAGGTTGTCAATGGCACCATAACTAGTTTCGTATTCCAACATCTTAAGCTTCACTTGCCTTTGCTTGTGTGAGATCATGTGTTGCTTTGTTCATTTTTCCTGTTTGCATAACAATGACAAGGACAAATTCCAGCAGACATTTGTTTTGTGAGAAATTAAAAAAAAATACTTTGATGTGACACTGAAACCATTTTAGGACATTCTCATCTCCGCAAGCTGCTTCTCACAAATTCACCTTTTATACAATGCTGCCACATGCTGTATTTTAATGTGCAGCATAAGTTGTACTTGTACTTGATGTTGGTGCTTGATACATGTTTCTGCACATATGCTTGCGAATGAATTCTTCATTTTGAGGAATGTGTATGCCTTCATGAATGATGTCCTGCATGCTGTCCAGCTGGCCCAAGGCATTTCATGACTTGCTTCTACTTACATTTCTGTTGATGTGCAACTACGAGGGTTGAATGAAAAGTAATGCCTCCACCATTGTTACTTGTGTTTGGATGGGAATATTTTAATAAATCAAACGCAGAAATAATCCTTAGAATGTGCTCTTTAACTACAGTAGAGTCTCACTTATCCAACATAAACGGGCCGGCAGAATGTTGGATAAGCGAATATGTTGGATAATAAGGAGGCATTAAGGAAAAGCCTATTAAACATCAAATTAGGTTATGATTTTACAAATGAAGCACCAAAACATCATGTTAGACAACAAATTTGGCAGAAAAAGTAGTTCAATACGCAGTAATGCTATGTAGTAATGACTGTATTTATGAATTTAGCACCCAAATATCACGATATATTGAAAACATTGACTACAAAAATGCATTGGATAATCCAGAACGTTGGATAAGCGAGTGTTGGATAAGTGAGACTCTACTGTACCACTATTCACTTTTCCACATAATCACCAGACAATTGGATAAATTTCTGTCAACGATGAACAAGTTTTCTGAAGCCGTCACGGAAGAAGTCAACACTCTGTTTCCGCAACCAGCGTCTCACAATACCCAACATGCACAGATCTTCCGATAGCCAAGCAAAGCAATAATGTGACCCACACATTCTTGCGAAATGCCGATTATGCTTGATATTTCTCTCTGAGTGATACGACGATTGTCCTGAATCAATCTGTCAGCCTTTTGCTTGTGAAATTTGGTGGTTGCTGTCACAGGACATCCAACTCTTTGTTTGTCACGCAAATCAGATATTCCCACCTCAATATCTTTAAACTTACTCACCCAACGACGCACAGTACTCACATCAACACATTCACCACAAACACTTACATTCTTTGATGAATCTCCTTTGGGGTGACACCTTCTGCTGTCAAGAATTCAGTGATTGCATTTTGCTTAAGTTGCATTGACCGACCGTCTGTGCAGGGTTCCATACTTCGCACTTTAACAACACAACCGTTCAATGCTAAGTCTTCCCGCCAAATGGAACTGTAGAGGAGAGTCTAGTGAACAAGCCAGGACCTGCCGCATACCAGTACTGCCAACTGTTGAGGAGTTACGAAGGTGGAGGCATTTCTTTTCATTCAACCCTCGTACAATTAATTCCTATTAACTCCTCTCCTGAAAGCTCTTCCATCAGCTAGCACTTTTTCTCTTACAAGAGGCTCAGCTGGAAGACACTTTGGGTCAGAATATAAGAAACTACCACTATTCACTATTATAATTGTATATTTATATTACATGCAATATTACTAATAATATTGCAATATAGTTGTATAATATAATATATTGTATGTATATATACTTGTAAACCGCCCTGAGTCCCCTTCAGGGTGAGAAGGGCAGGATATAAATGTCGCTAATAAATAAATAAATATTTATCTAGTACGGTGGTCCTCAACCTGTGGGTACCCAGATGTTTTGGCTTTCAACTCCCAGAAGTCCTAACAGCTGGTAAATTGGCTGGGATTTCTGGGAGTTGTAGGCCAAAACATCTGGTGACACACAGGTTGAAAACCACTGACCTAGCTGAATATGTAGCTCAATTCAAAGAGTTGGTTATGACCGATATAGTCTTTAAACCTTAGGTCTGGTCTATCTTATAGAGCAGGGGTCCTCAAACTTTTTAAGTGCAGGGCTGGTTCACAGTCCTTCAGACTGTTAGGGGGCCAGACTATGATGAAATAGTCCAAAATTAAGGTTGTTGTTGTTGTGTGCCTTCAAGTCATTTCAGACTTAGGTCAACCTGAAGTCTAAAGTTTAAGACAGAGGCCAGGACAATGACCTTGGGGACCCCTGATCTAGATGATCTCATAAGACCACAGGTAAGCAAAGAGACCTTCAAAGACCATCTAGATAGTCTCATAAGACCATAGGTAAGGAAAGGGACCCTCAAAGACCATCTAGATGGTTTCATAAACCATAGGTAAGGAAAGGGGCCCTCAAAGGCCATCTAGACAATCTCATAAAACCATAGGTAAGGAAAGGGACCCTCAAAGGCCATCTAGACAGTCTCATAGGACCATAGGCAAGGAAAGTGACCTCCAAAAGCCATCTAGATGGTCTCATAAGGCCATAGGTAAGGAAAGGGGCCTTCAAAGGCCATCTAAATGATCTCATAAGACCATAGGTAAGCAAAAAGGCCTCCAAAGACCAGGTAGACTTAGGTCAGCCCTAAGTCTAAAGTTTAGGACAGGGGCCAGGCCAATGACCTTGGAGGGCCGCATCCAGCCCCCGGGCCTTAGTTTGGGGACCCCTGTTATAGACCATATCTCTGCACCTAATCTGTCTTGCTGCACTGAAACTTGGCTGGGAGGTGATAGAGCTTGAACCTAAACTCAGGCCTTCCCAGCCGGGTGCTGTGTCTGTGAGCAGGTGAGGGAAAGTGGACAGAAGGATGGGGGTAGCTATGGTCTATAAAGACCACCTTAACCTGACCAGTTGTATGGAAGGAGCCTAGAACAGCCCCTTCTTGCTGTCTTTCCATCAGCAGGTGAAGTCTTTTATTTAGACCGGCTTTTAGAATGGAAGACTTTTAAATGATGTATTGTTTTGTATTATATTAGCTGAGCCCAGCCATGCGTTGCTGTGGCGTATGTAGAGGGTGGATGGCCACCTCTCAAGACTGCTTGGATTGTGTTCTGCATGGTAGAAGGGTTGGACTAGATGGCCCTTTGGGGTCTCTCCAAACTATTTGATTTTATGGTTGTATTATTACGCATGCACAGATTTTTTTTTGTGTTTTTGGCTTTTTTGGGCCATGGATGTGAGTTGGAGTTTTGGTTGTGTTGTTGGAACCTAGCGGGGAGGACCGTGGGTTATGTTGCCAAGTTTCGTGGTTCTGGGTTGTTTAGTTTCATTGTTTACCTTTAGGTAAAAATTCCAAAAGCTTTTTATATTTTGTATTATATTGCTTGATTGGTGGTTCATAGATTATTTCAGTTTTAATGTTGACTTTCCATATGTTTTAACTGTAATATTTTAAATGTGTAAGCCTCCTTGAGTCCCATCTCGGGGAAAGGGGTGGGATATAAATAAAGATGCTGATGATGGTGATGCTGATGATGGTGATGATGCGGTCATTCTAACGGGCAGCAATTCATCAGGGATTCAGTCAACCCTGAAAGACTAAATCTATGACCTTCTCCAAGAAAAGCATGTTTACTACCATCCAATTCAGCCACTATGAAGAAAGGTTCTGGGTGGCACATTCGCTTTTAAAGTCAGATCTTATTTCCTTTTCTTACATGGCTGGACAGATCTATGCTAAAACTGGTGATAAACAAAGATGGGTATCCCCACAATCTTAGTGTTAACAAGCAAATTAACTCATTAAGTTAATGATACATTAACCCATTCTAGCATTTTCTTCTAGCTCCATAAACTCCCCAATTAACACTGAAGTTAAGTACATGCTTTCATGAATTCGGTCATTAGAATTTGTTAGGATTCATTTTGCTGGGGCACTCCCACTCTGTCACCTTCACTTGAAAAAAGCCTTCACGACTGCCCAGCTCCCCACTGTCTTATCAAAGGGGACGAGGCAATCCCATCACCCAAGGGCCAATCCAGCCCAATAGCCCATCTGTGACTATTGTCACTGTTCCATCTCCCAGGAGTTTGACTTGCATTGTCCCATAGTTGTAGGAAATAGCACCCTTTTTGCGTTTCTTCCAGGGTTGCTACAGACTCGGCAACACCCTGATAGTTAATCATCAACAGAGGTTTGAAGCCAGCCTGCAAAGCCTTTGCTGTTGTCGGCTTGCACAAGTATCTTTTTGATCTTGAGGGCCACCCCTTTTTCCTGGGGATAAACTCTCCATTTTGAAAAGCCTTTTTGCCTTCTGCAAAATAGAGAAAAGAACTCATATGTGCTTGTGTGGTCAAGCCAGCCCAGCTCAGACAAGCCATCGTAAGTACTAACCTCTTGCCTTTAAAACTAGTTCTGAGTTTAGATAGGGAAAGACTTGCTCTTTCTAAAATAGCAACTCAGCACTAGGGCAGAGAATATCCCAGGATTTCTCTGCCATTGGAAGAAGCTCTGACTACTTCGTCTCCAAGCTAGCTTTGAGTTTAGACAGGGAAAGACCTGCTCTTTCTGATATAGCAACTCAGGGTTAGGGTAAAGAGCATCCCAGGATCTATCTATCTTAGGAAGAAGTTAACCCAGCAGCCAAAGGGAAAGGTAAAAAGAAACATCTGCATGATTTTATAAGTTGACTGTTTGTATTTGTAATCTCAACAAATTGTGCCAAGCCTGTCAAGAACTTTGAGAAAATAAAAATCTTGTTTGATGTTCAATTTGGAGTGGCCTCAGTTGCTGGGACTCCTGAGCTTCAAAGTAAGGCCCCCGCAGTCCACCCGGCAAAGAAAGGCACACATCTTAATTTCAGCCAAAGGGTGCCTGGGTGTGATGGCACAGTCACCATTGTCCTCAACTAACACCTATTTCCCCACTGTCAGACCCTGGAAAATCTTGGAATAAAAGCACACTCACAAAGGCAAATCCTTGGATACAGCTTTATTTCCTTCTTACCACAGGCTATAGAAAGAGAGCTCTAACCAGTTCCCACCAACTGTGGTGTATATCACCTAGGTAACCCATCCCACTAGCTATTTTCAAACGGCTACATTCCATTCTCACAGAACACTTCTACAGTTCCCAGTTTTCCTCCTCAGTCCAGATGACCCTTATCAGAGAGCCTAGCCATCCTCCCTCTCCCAACATGGAATGGGGTGGACGAAACAGCTCAGTGTAAGCCCAAAACGCCCATGCCTGCAGAAGAGGGACAAGCACCAGCACAGCAATGAATCCAGGTTTTCTCCAATGAAGCTTTATTAAAGTCCACACCATACATAATCCACCAATCACAAGCTGTAAAACATGACAACCAAACCAATGAGACTCCACATCACAATTTGTACCAATCGGAACAATGTATATTATAGGGTTGTTGTATGTCTTTCGGGCTGTGTGGCCATGTTCCAGAAGTATTCTCTCCTGACGTTTCGCCCACATCTATGGCAGGCATCCTCAGAGGTTGTGAGGTATGGATAAACTAAGTAAGGAAAGGAAAGAATATATATCTGTGTAGAGTCCAGGGTGTGGCCAGAGTCCTTTGTCACTGGGAAGCCAGCAATAATGTTTCAGTTAATCACCCTAATTAGCATTGGAAAGGTTTTGTCTCTTGCCTGGGGGCATCCTTTGTTCAGTCATTAGCTGTCCTCTGCCCTCAGAGTGTTGGTTCCCATCTACTGTTTTGATTTGAGAGTTTTTTTAATACTGGTAGCCAGATTTTGTTCATTTTCATGGTTTCTTCCTTTCTGTTGAAGTTGTCCGCATGCTTGTGGATTTCAATGGCTTCTCTGTGTAGTGTGACATGATAGTTGTTGGAGTGGTCCAGCATTTCTGTGTTCTCAAATAATATCCTGTGTCCAGGTTGGTTCATCACGTGCTCTGCTACGGCTGATTTCTCTGGTTGAGTTAGTCTGCAGTGCCTTTCATGTTCTTTGACTCTTGTTTGGGCAATGCTGCGTTTGGTGGTCCCTATGTAGACTTGTCCACAGCTGCATGGTATCCGGTAGACTCCTGCAAAGCCCGAAAGACATACAACAACCCTGTGATCCCGGCCATGAAAGCCTTCGACAACACAATGTATATTATTTTGAATGTCTATAAAATACTAGTGTCTGGAAATAGAAGACATGTGAGATCTGTGCTTCTCCCCTGGCACCCTTCTTTGATCAATGAAACTTGTTTTGCCCCCATGCTATCTTAACTACTTGGAAGGTGAACTGGCTGCACAGGGAACAGATTGGAGACTATATAGTGAAAAACACTGAGGCTCAGCCCCATGCAATTGACAGTTTAGCCTGCTGTGCTAAAATTTTAGACTTTTTCTCCTCCTGAGTCTCACTACAAAGTCTTTATGAGGAGAGGTAAAATCTTTCAGAGATAAACACAGTTCTGGCCGAATTGAGGCTCTTGAATCTTTACTTCTTCTTATTGTCTCTTTCTTGTATGGTATTCAACTGTCTCTAAAATGGTCCCAAATTTTAACTCCAAGTGGACTTGAATACAGTTCAACTGGATGTACTATTTTGTAGACTTTCCGGCTTTCCTTTCTCTTTACCTTCCAGTCATGAAAAAACTGACTCTTCCATGAACCAGAAGTGCCTTGCCTGAGGCTCTGGCCTGGAGGATATTGAAGGAACTAGCAGAAGTTATTTCAGAACCACTAGCAATTATCTTCGAGAGTTCTTGGAGAACGGGAGAAGTCCCAGCAGATTGGAGGCGGGCAAATGTGGCCCCTATCTTTAAGAAGGGAAAAAAGAACGACCCAAACAATTACTGTCCAGTCAGCCTCACGTTGATACCAGGCAAGATTCTGGAAAAGATCATTAAGGAAGTGGTCTGCGAACACTTAGAAACAAATGCGGTCATTGCTAATAGTCAACACGGATTTACCAAAAACAAGTCATGCCAGACTAATCTGATCTCTTTTTTTGATAGAGTTACGAGTTGGGTCGATACAGGGAATGCCGTGGATGTAGCGTACCTGGATTTCAGTAAGGCCTTTTGCAATCTACTTCTTCTTCTGCCCCGACAAAGCATCTGACAGTTTTCTGATGAGAACTTTAAATGTATGGGACTGTTGCTGTCAGACCTAGTTTGCTCCTTTTTTTCCCGAGTTACCATAGTAAATCAACACTAATCCCATGGAAATGATTGTGTCAGTACTGGCTCAAACCAGAAGGCCATTGAGTAATGAGTTTTGGTGTTTAGCCAATCATACCAGAGCAAAGGTCCAACAATCAAGAGTTTCAGTGCGCCTCAGCTAGAAAATCCAATGCGCCAGGGATGCCTCAAGGTAAACTTAACTATGGGATGGAGCAGGAGATTGGCAGAACATAGTTATGATTGACCTACCTGTGGAGATTTGGCAAGTGGAAATCTCATTCATCTACCAGCATGGGGGAGCTTGGCATATCCTCTACTTGCCATGGCACACCAATTAACCTTCTATAAAATAAAAAAAGCTTGGATCTCCCGTAATTTGTTTCTTCGTTAATTTAAACCATTGCCCTCCCCTCCTTCCAAGTATATGTAACAAATACACCCATGTGTTTCTAACTAGGCAGCCGAAGAAAATCAGTGTAGGTTCGTGTTTGGAAACGACTGCTTCTCCAAATAAGATAAATGCCAAACCACATGCGGCAGTCCAAAAGTGTGCTGTTTCTCTCGTGTGAGCTTTTTGAAGGCCACCCGCTCCTTGTGGCTGGGGAACACATAGAGGCACTCAAGATGTTCTCTGTGTTTTCTCAGGCTCGGCACAAGTAGACACCAGACCAAGGAAGGGATGGAGAAGATTGACGCCCCTCCTTGCAGCTGTGCTAATAAGCCAATGGGTAAAGGGGCCGGGCTGTGGCGCAAGCTGGTTAGCAGCCAGCTGCAATAAATCATTCTGACCAAGAGGTCATGAGTTCGAGGCCAGCCCGTGTTGGGGTGAGCACCCAACAATTAAAATAAAAAATAGCCCCTACTCGTTGTTGACCTAAGCAACCCGATAGTCCATAACACTTCCCACAAGCTCATATCCATTCCTTAATGCAAGTTCCTTTGAAGAATCCAAGGCCACATCTACGCTAACCATTTAATGCAGTTTCAAACCAGTACTGGAGAAATAATAATAATAACATTATTTTTATACCCCGCCCCATCTCCCCGAAGGGACTCGGAGCGGCTTACATGGGGCCTGGCCCGATAAAACAAACAAATAACAGTAACAAAGCAATAAAACAATTATCCCAGTAAAAAACATCAACATCAATAAAAACAATCATTAAAATCAACAAGCAAGATACAGTGTTAAAAACAGGAGACTAATTCGTAGATCCCAGGTAAAGTGCAGAGTGTTACGAAATGGGAAAAAGAAAGTGATTTCACTGCGCAGATGATTATACCAGAAATCATCAGGGGCCGGGCTGTGGCACAGGCTGGTTAGCAGCCAGCTGCAATAAATCATTCTGACCAAGTGGTCATGAGTTCGAGGCCAGCCTGTGTTGGGGTGAGCACCCAACAATTAAAATAAAAAATAGCTCCTGCTCGTTGCTGACCTAAGCAACCCGAAAGATAGTTGCATCTATCAAGTAGGAAATTTAGGTACCACTTATATGTGGGGAGGCTAATTAACGACACCATAAAAATCATCCAGCCGCCATTGGAATGAGGAGGTTGCCATCGCAGTGGATGATGAAGCAGCTGCTCCCCCTGTGGCCGGAATCAAGCATATCCTCAGGAAGCTGGAAGCTGGAAGCTGGAGAAGGTTTAAATTGCCTCTGCGTCTGTCTGCGTCTGCCTCTGTCTACCTGCTGTCTAGCTGGGAGCTATCCTCCCTTTGCACCTGGCTAGCTTCAGTATCATCTCCACCATTCCTTGCTGTGGGAATGTCTCCCTGCTCCTCATCTCTCACAACAGGGACATTCTGAACCTGAATCCCATAATTCCCACCCGAGTCATCATCTTGAATGGGAATCCCATCATCTTGAACATGGGGCCGGGCTGTGGTGCAGGCTGTTGAGCAGCTGCAATAAATCACTCTGACCATGAGGTCATGAGTTCAAGACCAGCCCGTGGCGGGGTGAGCACCCGTCAATTAAAAATAAAAAATAGCCCCTGCTCGTTGCTGCCCTGGCAACCCGAAAGATAGTCAAGTAGGAAACAAATCTATCAAGTAGGAAACAAGGTACCACTTATAAAAAAAGTGGGGAGGCAAGTTTAACTAATTTATGACCTGGAATGAGGAAGTGCCATCAGAGTGGATGATGAGGCAGCTGCTCCCCCCTGTGGCCAGAATCGAACATCCCCTCAGGAGAAGGTTAAATTGCCTCTGCGTCTGTCTGTCTCGGTCTCTGTTTGATGTGTTTATGGGCATTGAATGTTTGCCCTATAACGTGATCCGCCCTGAGTCCCCTTCAGGGTGAGAAAGAAGGGCGGAATATAAATACTGTAAATAAATAAATAAACATCTGGATCCTGAATCCCACAATCCCTGTCAGAGTCACTCTGAGACTCCAGCTGAGTCACAACACTTTCTAAGCCAAAGAGCTGGTTTTGTCCGTAGACACCTCTATGGTCATGTGGCCGGCAAGACTGCATGGAGCACCGTTACCTTCCCGCCAGAGCAATACCTATTGATCTACTCACATTGGCATGTTTTCGAACTGCTAGATTGGCAGAAGCTGGAGCTAACAGTGGGTGCTCATTCCGTTGCCCAAATTCGAACCTGTGACCTTTTGGTCTGCAAGTTCAGCTGCTCAGCGCTTTAACACACTGTGCCACTGGGGGCTCCTTTATCCAGGCATCTTTATCTGGACAACTTTATCCGGACCCTATTTCTCCCTCACATCTTGAGAGGCCCACCTGCTTTGGTGAGCTCTGCTTGGAAATCTGGTGTCAGCAAAGTGCTGGGCACTCCCAATAAATCTCAGCTCATTTGTGCTTTGCTGCACTTAAGGAATTCAAAGTACTCCCTCCCCGCAGCCAAAAAGTCGCTCATCTCACCCAGGCCACACCCCACCCCTTTCTCTTTCTGGCAGCCATTCTTACTGCAACGGCTAGACTGATTGCCAGTCTGCTCCATTTTTGCTCCTTATCCCCTCCAAACTTAGTATTTATTCATCAGTTAGGCACATGCACAAAACCAAAAGAGACAGAGAGCTCAGGGAGAGAAGAAGGTCTCCCAGGCCTGTAGTCTTACCTACAAAACTGGGTTTAAGACTAGTCCAGGAACACCTGGCCGCTCTAAACGAATTCAAGTCCCCAGGGCCAGATCAGCTACATCCAAGAGTATTGAAGGAACTAGCGGAAGTTATTTCGGAACCACTAGCAATTATCTTCGAGAGTTCTTGGAGAACGGGAGAAGTCCCAGCAGATTGGAGGAGGGCGAATGTGGTCCCTATCTTCAAGAAGGGAAAAAAGAACGACCCAAACAATTACCGTCCGGTCAGCCTCACATCGATACCAGGCAAGATTCTGGAAAAGATCATTAAGGAAGTGGTCTGCAAACACTTAGAAACAAATGCAGTCATTGCTAATAGTCAACACGGATTTACCAAAAACAAGTCATGCCAGACTAATCTGATCTCTTTTTTCGATAGAGTTACGAGTTGGGTCGATACAGGGAATGCCGTGGATGTAGCCTACCTGGATTTCAGTAAGGCCTTCGACAAAGTCCCCCACGACCTTCTGGCAAACAAACTAGTCAAATGTGGGCTAGACAAAACTACGGTGAGGTGGATCTGTAATTGGCTAAGCGAACGAACCCAAAGGGTGATTCTCACCAATGCGTCGTCTTCATCTTGGAAAGAAGTCACGAGTGGAGTGCCACAAGCAAGGCTCCGTCCTGGGCCCGGTTCTGTTCAACATCTTTATTAACGACTTAGACGAAGGGTCAGAAGGCACGATCATCAAGTTTGCAGATGACACCAAACTGGGAGGGAGAGCCAACACTCCAGAAGAAAGGAGCAGAATTCAAAATGATCTTGACAGACTAGAGAGATGGGCCGAAACTAACAAAATGAAGTTCAACAGGGACAAATGCAAGATACTTCACTTCGGCAGAAAAAATGGAAATCAAAGATACAGAATGGGGGACGATGCCTGGCTTGACAGCAGTGTGTGCGAAAAAGACCTTGGAGTCCTCGTGGACAACAAGTTAAACATGAGCCAACAATGTGATGTGGCAGCTAAAAAAGCCAATGGGATTCTGTCCTGCATCAATAGGGGAATAGCATCTAGATCCAGGGAAGTCCTGCTCCCCTCTATTCTGCCTTGGTCAGACCACACCTGGAATCACACTGTGTCCAATTTTGGGCACCACAGTTGAAGGGAGATGTTGACAAGCTGGAAAGCGTCCGGAGGAGGGCAACTAAAATGATCAAAGGTCTGGAGAACAAGCCCTATGAGGAGCGGCTTAAAGAGCTGGGCATGTTTAGCCTGCAGAAGAGAAGGCTGAGAGGAGACATGATAGCCATGTACAAATATGTTTTCTGCTGCCCTGGAGACTAGGACACGGAACAATGGCTTCAAACTACAGGAAAGGAGATTCCACCTGAACATCAGGAAGAACTTCCTCACAGTGAGAAGGGCTGTTCGGCAGTGGAACTCTCTCCCCCGGACTGTGGTGGAGGCTCCTTCTTTGGAGGCTTTTAAGCAGAGGCTGGATGGCCATCTGTCGGGGGTGCTTTGAATGCGATTTCCTGCTTCTTGGCAGGGGGTTGGACTGGATGGCCCATGAGGTCTCTTCCAACTCTACTATTCTATGATTCTATGATTCTATGAGTATCACGTTTGGAATTCAGTCATATTTTACCCTGTGACTTATGAATTACTTGTTATTCTACCAGAATAATGTGCAAAAGTTCATTTTTGAATTACAACAGTTTGTTTTCCTTTGCCAGCATGGCCGCTGTAATTCCAAACGTGATACTCTGTGGACCCATTCTGTATCTTTGCATTTCATTTTTTCTGCCTAAGTGGAGTCTCTTGCATTTGTCCCTGTTGAACTTCATTGTGTTAGTTTCAGCCATTCATCTCTCTAATCTGTTTCGTAATTTAGTAATTCTTACATTTGCCCTAGCAGCAAAATATTTACTTTAGTATAGTTCCACCTTCTTTTCTGTTTGTTAGTGATTGCAGTTTGTTATTCCTGGGAAGAAAATAAAAGAAGTTTTGCTCTAGCCCCTGGAATTGTTCTTAATGGCAGTGTTGCACCCCAAGGCAGCGTGAGCACTGGAAACCACGCAGAGACCCATCTATATATATAAAAGGGTAATGAAATTTCGGCCTAGGACAAAACAACAAAACTACACATCCCAGAAACACTAAACTTGGCAGCACAACCTCTCATCCATGCCTCTACGTTCATACAACAAAAAGAAAAGACAAATAAAGCCCTAATTAGAGGGAGAGGAATAATTGTTTTTATCCAATTGCTGCCAGTTAGAAGGCTAAGCTCCGCCCACTTGGTCTCCTAGCAACCTACTCAGCCCAGGGGACAGGCAGAGTTAGGCCTCACTTAGGCCTCTTCTACACTGCCTATAAAATACAGATTATCTGATTTTAACTGGATTATATGACAGTGTAGACTCAAGGCCCTTCCACACAGCTATATAACCCATTTATAATGGACGTAATGTCAGAAAAAACCTTTACCCTTTACCTTAACTACCACCAATTCCTCAATACTTTATTTCCCATACCACCATACTTCACCACAGCAATGCGTGGCTGGGCACAGCTAGTTATATATAAATCTCTCTATATAAAAGGATAATGGAATCATGGCACTGGACAAAACAACTGAACTAAATGCCCCACAACCTTGAAAATTGACAGCACAACCTCTCATCCATGCCTCTACGTTCATACAACAAAAAGAAAAGTAAAATTAAGTCCTAGCCACAGCAACGCGTGGCCAGACACATCTAGTAATCATATAATATCTTCATTAAAACAATAATAAATTCAGGAACGAACAAGTGGAAAGAATGAGAGAGGAATAGTCCTTTATAATAAGGTATGAATTAGTCCAAAGGATTGAAGAGAAATGTCCAATAGAAATGCCCCTCGCTTGTGGAACTCGCTGCCCATTGAAATCAGGCAAGCCCCCACCCTTTTAGCCTTCAGGAAAGATTTAAAAACATGGCTCTTCCGGTGTGCTTTCGGAGAGTAAATGTTCTATGCTACTCCCCCCCGATATTTATCCTCTAGACTGGTTCACTATCTGATGTCCCGTCCCTCGAGGTTTTATTCTGATCCCTTTCTCACCCAGAGTTTTAATTTTTAATCTAGTTTTTAAATGTAGTGTTCATGCGGCCCGCTCGTGTTATATTGCTGTTTTGATCTTATGTTGTACTGTTTATTTTATGTAATGTATTATTTAATTGTATTATGTTATGGTTTATTGTATTGTCTTGGGCATGGCACCATGTAAGCCGCCCCGAGTCCCCGTTGGGGAGATGGTGGCGGGGTATAAATAAAGTTTTATTATTATTATTATTATTGTCCAAAGTCCAGAAACCGAAACACGCTCAAAACTGTTTGAAAGTTCTTGAGCGGGGAAAACAACAAGGAAGCAAGAGTAAATGACAAGGTCCAAAAAGCAAGGTCCAAAGAACAAGGTCCAAAGTCACTATGTAATCTTGGACATCAAGGCAGGAATGATACGGAGTTAAAACCAATCTTGATTCAGGAACAAGGCAAGAAAATGAATTTTCTTTTCAATCGGGAGTCGTGGCTCGGCTTGGCCGCCAGAAACAGGAGGCTTGGCTTGGTGAAATCAAAGAACTGGAGTCGGTGAAGTGTTCTCAGGAAAACGCTACGTTGACACCACAAGATGTTTGCAGTGCAAGACACTTTTATGGAACGAAGATCAGATCCCAACGAAGGGAGACCAAACTCCCCAAAGGTTCCCAAGAAAATCTTCTTATCCACAATCCCCTCGAGATGCCAAGCGATTACTCCTTCTAAGTTCCTGTTTCGCTGATCTCTGGCGAAACAAAAACTCCTTTCGGTTAAAGGGCACGTTCTCTGGAGAACTCTGGACATCTGGTTCGGCCACGGGAGTAACATCTCCAGTATCTCTCCCAATTAAGGAAGCATCTGAATTATCAACAGCAGGCAGCTGTAACCGAAAGGAGCTGGGAGAACTGGGCGAAGGGTCAAAATAAGCTTCATCCTGGTCAAAGTTCATTTCTGAATCAGGTTCAGAACCCAAAGGTGGCTGGGGTATAACAGGCAGGGAGCAACTCAAAACTGGCAGGATAGTTGCTATCAGTTTTGCATCCTTGCAAAAGAGAGCAAAATACTGTATATACTAGAAGATAAGCTGAGTGTTTCAGCCCTTATTTATGAGCTGAAAAAACTTCTCCTGGCTTATAATCGGGTCAAACGAGCAGCGGAGCCTGGAGGCCTTTGCTTGCAATATATGATATATTTCTCTCATCTTACCCTCCCTTATCAGTGTTTTCTTTTCCAAAGCCTCCCTCGCTCTTAACCAAGGAAATATTTTGAAAAGAGAAAGAAGCCCTCGCAAGTCAGGAAAAAGAATATAGATATCTATATATATAAAAGAGTGATGGCATCACGGCGACCCACAAAACAACAAAACTACAGGCCCCCCAACCTCGAAATTTGACAACACAACCCATCATCCACGGCTCTAGGTTGATACAACAAAAAGAAAAGAAAAATAAAGTCCTAATTAGAGAGAGAGGAATAATTGCTTTTATCCAATTGCTGCCAGTTAGAAGGCTAAGCTCCTCCAACTTGGTCTCCTAGCAACCCAATAAAAAAATAATAAAAAACACTAAAAATAATTAAAAACACTAAAAAATTAATACAATAAAATACTATAATAACAGAAAATAACTAAAAATAATACAAGAAAATAATAAAATATAATAAATAAAAAGATAACTTACAATAAATTTAATAAAAATACAAATAACGTCAAATAAAAATTACACAACAATTTTTAACCAATACCACCACCACTTTGCCACAGCAACGCGTGGCCGGGCACAGCTAGTATCTTATAAAAGCATTTTCCCCTGAAATATTTGTTAATCTCTGCTACAGATATAAAGGCATTTCCCCCTGGAAGCCTTTGCAATTCCTATGTACCTTTATATTTCTATCTATCTATCTATCTATCTATCTATCTATCTATCTATCTATCTTTCTATCTATCTATCTTTCTATCTTTCTATCTATCTATCTATCTATCTATCTATCTTATCTATATACATTAATTTTATATATGAATTTCCCCCTCATATTTTTGCAAGTCTTTGCAAATCCTATAAACATATAGATATCTAGAGATTTCAATGTACCTGTATATATGTATCTATGTGTATACATTATTTTATATATGAATTTTCACCTCACAGGTTTGAAAGTCTTTGCAAATCCTATACAGATATAATTATCTATATATAGAGAGATGTCTATATAGATAGATATGAATATAGATATGTAGGGCTTGCAAATATTGCAGGGGAAATGCACACACACAAACACTTATAGAGATTTCTAGATAGATGTAAACATAAATATATAGGGCTTGCAAATATTGCTGGAGGGAAATGCATATATATAGAGAGAGGATTTGCAAATTTTTCAGGGGGAAATGCATATGTGAAATTAGTATATATAATTATAGATCTATATCTAGCTCTGCATTGTTTATGTAGGCATTTCATGTTTGCCTGTTACTATGTTGGAAGCTGGCTTGAGTCCCCATGGGGAGATAGGGCAGGGTACAAATGAAGTTTTTTTAAAAATTTTATTAATATTATTATTTTTATCATCATCATCATCATCATCATCATCATCATCATCATCATCATCATCATCATGTTATTGTTAATACCATATTGTTTTTGTTGACCTTACTTTTCCACTTACAGAGCTAGCTTACTGTTTTTCTTTGAAATACGGTAAATATTGAAAAACCTTTACCCTACTGATGCCTCAATATAATTTCCTTGGGATCTATTTTCATTTTGAAATTCACCAGTAGCTGCTGCATTTTCCACTCTCGGCTTATACTCGAGTCAATAAGTTTCCCCAGGTTTTTTTTGTGATAAAATTAGTGGCCTCGGCTTATATTAGGATATGCTTATATTCGAGTATATACGGTACTTTCACCATCATTATCACTGGAACATCCTTAAATATGAAGATTCTGGCAAGCACAGTGTGTACGTACTTCGATAGACCTTCCACGTGTTCAAAACAGACACAATGGTATAGTGGTTTGTAGGTTCGATTAGACTCTAGGAAGTCAGGGTTCCAATGCACCTTCTAGAGAAATCTAGAAAGATACACCTTCTAGAAAAATATTTATTTATTTATTTATTTATTTATTTACAGTATTTATATTCTGCCCTTCTCACCCCGAAGGGAACTCAGGGCGGATCACATTGTACATATATAAGGCAAACATTCAATGCCCATATACACATAGAACCAAGACAGAGACAGACACAGAGGCAATTTAACTTTCTCCTGAGGGGATGTCTGATTCTGGCCACAGGGGGGAGCAGCTGCTTCATCATCCACTCTGACGGCACTTCCTCATTCCAACATTGTAAATTAGTTAAACTTGCCTCCCCACTTTTATAAGTGGTACCTTATTTCCTACTTGATAGATGCAACTATCTTTTGGGTTGCTAGGTCAGCAACGAGCAGGGGCTATATATTTTATTTTTTACTGACGGGTGCTCACCCTGCCATGGGCTGGCCTCGAACTCATGACCTCATGGTCAGAGTGATTTATTGCAGCAGCTGTTTACCAGCCTGCGCCACAGCCCGGCCCCAAAATAAATAAAAAAATAAAAATAAATAAAAAGATATGGGCAGTATTTCCCAAAAGCAGCTCAGAAGAAGAAGTTTGGAGGGAAGTGTGTCAGCTGTTAACCAGTTGCCACCTGAACCACACATTGTGGCATACACAACCTTTTTGTCATCTCAGTTGTTCTTCATCAGTGCCATACCCTGAGGAGTCATTGGGAAATCCTGCATCAATGGAACATGAATGTTTTATGAATTCAGCCCCAGCGAAGTAAATTAAAGGGTCATTAATGGACTCATTTAAACTGCTTGGCACTTTGTGCTGAATTATGAAAACTAGTGTGCAGTGTTAAAAACTAAATAGAGTCTTAGGTGGAGAGTTGTGGTGTTTTCTAAAAGAACGAGTCTAACTAGATTTCTGACTCCTTGCTTTTGGCTCTGTCCAGCATAACTCTGACTCTGCTTGTTTTGACCAGAGTTCAATGGTTTAGGATAGATACTAACAGCATGACTGTTTTTATTGTATCTGTCTATCATATTTATATTTTACATTTATATTTGTTTCTTTTGGGGGCTTTTCAATAGGCATTGAATGTTTGCCTGTTACTATGTTGGAAGCCGGCCTGAGTCCCAATGGGGAGATAGGGTGGGATCCAAATGTATTATTATTATTATTATTATTATTATTATTATTATTATTATTATTATTATTATTATTATTATTAGGTTATTGTTGATACCATATTGTTTTTGTTGCCCCTACTTTTCTACTTATAGAGCTAGTTTATTGTTTTTCTTTGAAATACGGTAAATATTCAAAAACATTTAACCTACTGATGCCTCGATTAATGAAATTTTAATGGTACAGTAGAGTCTCACTTATCCAACACTCGCTTATCCAACGTTCTGGATTATCCAACACATTTTTGGAGTCAATGTTTTCAATATATTGTGATATTTTGGTGCTAAATTCGTAAATACAGTAATTACAACATAACATTACTGCGTATTGAACTATTTTTTTCTGCCAAATTTGTTGCATAACATGATGTTTTGGTGCTTAATTTGTAAAATCATAACCTAATTTGATGTTTAATAGGCTTTTCCTTAATCCCTCCTTATTATCCAAGATATTCGCTTATCCAAGCTTCTGCTGGCCTGTTTAGCTTGGATAAGTGAGACTCTACTGTATCTAATATTACCACAAAAAAAACCCTTGGAAATCATTGACTCAAGTATAAACCGAGGGTGGTAAATTTCAGAAATAAAAATAGATACCAAAGAATTACATTAATTGAGGTATCAGTAGGTTAAATGTTTTTGAATATTTACATCAAGCTCTAATTTAAGATAAGACTGTCCAACTCTGATCAAATCATTATTCTCATCTTCTTCAATGTAAATGTGCTTATGTATCCTTTTAATAATAATAGAGTAAAATAATACATGTAATAATAGAGTAGAATAATAAATGTAATAATAATAAGATCAGAGTGAAATAATAAATGTATTATTAATAATAAAAATAGAGTAAAATAAATGTAATAGTAGCAACAATAATAGAGTATAATAATAAATGTAATAATAATAGAGTACAATAATAAATGTAATAATAATAGAGTAAAATAATAAATGTGATAATACCAATACTAATAGAGAAAAATAATAAATGTACCATATATTCTCGAGTATGAGCTGACCCAAATATAAGCCAACCAGGATCCTCACCTGAGTATAAGCCGAAGGGGGCTTTTTTAGTCCTAAAAAAGGGCTGAAAAACTAGGCTTATACATGAGTATATACGGTAATTGGGATTGTCCCTCCAGATCCGAAGAGGAGGTGTCTGCATTAGGCAGGAATGTGAGACATAACATACACCCACATTTAGACTAGGCGATATTCTTTCACCTACATTTAGCAAGCCCACTCCTTGTGACTACAGAACAACAAATAAATTGATAGTTACTTTGCCAAAGATGTGAAATGATCCCTTATTTCTTTGCCATCAGATATTGTCATGATTACAAAGGAGTTACTTATAAGTTATCATTATTTGTAACAAGCTGCCTCAGAGCTCTGACATTAGAAAGCACGTGTTTTAATGAAATCTGTATTCGCTTTTGTCCTCTTTTATATACTTTTCTCTCTCTCACTCTAACAAAAGAAACCCTGGCAATTCCTGCTAGTCACATTTTAAACAGAAATCCCCTAAAAGACAGAATCAGGGGCTGGTAGAGACAACTTGACTTGTTGGGGTTGTTGTATGTCTTTCAGGCTGTATAGCCATGTTCCAGAAGCATTCTCTCCTGACGTTTCGCCCACATCTATGGCAGGCATCCTCAGCGGTTGTGAGGCATGGATAAACTAGGCAAGGAAGGTTTATATATTTCTGGAAGTTCCTGGGTGGGGGAAAAAACTCTTGTCTGTTGGAGGCCAGTGTGAATGTTGTAATTAATCACCTTGTTAGCATTAAATGGCCTTCCCAGCCTCACATGCTGGCCAGGAGAAATCCTTTGTTCAGAGTCATTAGCTGCCCCTGATTGATTCATGCCCAGAATTCTTCTGTTTTCAGAGTGGTGCTCCTTATTTACTGTTCTGATTTTGGAGTTTTTAAATAGTTTTTTTTTTGAGTGTCTCCATACCTCACAACCTCTGAGGATGCCTGCCATAGATGTGGGTAAAACGTCAGGAGAGAATACTTCTGGAACATGGCCATACAACCTGGAAGATACATAACAACCCTGTGATCCCAGCCATGAAAGCCTTCGACAATGACTTGACTTGTTCTGAGCATGGTGACAGTTGGCATGCATGCTATATCCAACCAAAGATGCTTGCTTCCATGTAAACCATTACCCTGTTGCCAACTTTTTGCAGTCATCCCCAAACGAAGAATGATATTGTATGATGAGAGTGTTAATGTGGGATTTGTGTATTGATAGTGTTTAAATGCAATTTGTGCCATGCTTGTACTGCAACTGATTGCATCATCCAGAATGTACCATAGTGTGGAAAGAGTTAATTGCCAAGAAGCTATGATGACCTTGATGCGTGGCTGGAACTAGGGAGTATCCAGACACAAGTGTTTGTGCATAACAATTGCATCAGTTCAGTGCAGTTGAATTCTGTCTGTCTAGAGTTCGAGTCAAGTTCTGTTGGAGAACAGAGCAGTCCTGTGTTCGTCTGTTTGTGTTGATTATTGCTGCATACTAGGCATGTCCGATAGATGAAAAAAAATTTCAATTCTCGTTTCTAAAGTAAAGCTGGCGCTTTGATATAGAAAGTATTTCCGATTTTTTCACCCAAAAATTTTGGATATTTCCGAAAATTCGTAATGATTCTAAATGTTTCTAAAATGGCGGATGTGCTTGCTTGCTCTCCGTTCGTATCAACGGAGACCAGACCACCACCCTCTCCAGGCAAAACCCAGCCCAGAATGGCTCGCCTGGGCTACACACCAGGCTTGTATGGCAATCTTCTATGTGGACGCAGAGGATGTTAGCCCCCACCTTTGTGTCCATCGTGGAAGCTTCTGATTGGCCGGGGAGCGGCAGCCATGTTAGGCTGCGCTAAGCTCCCATTCAAGGTAGGTTGCAGAAACAAAAAAAAATTAAAAAAATATTTTAAAAAATATATTAAAATTTTTTTGGGGGGGGGGAATTAACGAAACATTAAGAGACATGGGCCAACAATGATTCGAATTACATTGCTGGTTGCGCTGTGAGACAATGTCTCGGAATGCATATCAAAAAGCGAGAACAATCCGAAATAATTCCGATAAACGATTCAAAACGATTTTTTGGACATGCCTACTGCATACAGTAAAACTTTGTAAATAGTTTTACCAACATCTCTGAGTGTCTCTTCGTTCTGCGCTCCACTGCTTCCATCCAACTACTGCTGCGCTGCAAATACTCTGACAGAGAGATGATAAGACCTTTGGCTACAGGTTTATGGTGATCTTTATGGGTCCTCTTCCCTAATCTTTAATCTGATATTATCTCCTGCCTCTCCCTTTTACATACTTCTGGCTTGAAAAAGAAACTGCAAACAATTCTCAATCTTTCTAAACAGTCCCAGAAATCAGCAGCATTTTTCTTCTTCTCTCACTTGGCGCTGCCAGCTTTCGCCCTGTACCCTCCACTTCTTCCAACACAATGAAGGCCTCATTCTTCTCCTTCCGTTCAATTACCTCTTGATGAGGAACCCCCCGTGGCTGCCCACTGCAGAGCGGAGGTAACAAGATATAAATACACATTTAACATCCTTATAATTGTTGCTAGGAATAGGTCCCAATTAATAGATTCTTTCCCAGAGACAAAACAACAATGTTGACATGATGTATAGTTAAGGCCATGATGGATAGCTTGGGTCATGATTGCCCACCTCCACCATCCTCTCTGAACCTCTCCCCTGTGATCCTATGTCTTTATGTAAAAATCAGAAGCACTTTATCACCTTATTTTTTCTAGATCAAAGTGGCTAGAGAACATGTTTCAGCTGTATTTATCTTTCCCCCTCTCCCTCGCTCCAAATCAGTGGTTTCCAACTTGTGGTCCATGGACCACCAGTGGTCTCCAAGAACTAAAAGATGGACCATTGCAATGAGAGCAACTGGTCTCGTGACACCCTCTTCTAGTGTAGCGTATATACTCAAATATAAGCCGACCCGAATATAAGCCAAGGCATCTAATTTTACACAAAAAAACTGGGAAATCATTGACTCCAGTATAAGCCAAGGGTGGGAAATTTCAGAAATAAAAATCGATACAGTAGAGTCTCACTTATCCAACATAAACGGGCCGGCAGAACGTTGGATAAGCAAATATGTTGGATAATAAGGAGAGATTAAGGAGAAGCCTATTAAGCATCAAATTAAGTTATGATTTTACAAATTAAGCACCAAAACATCATGTTATACAACAAATCTGGCAGAAAACGTAGTTCAATACGCAGTAATGCTACGTAGTAATTACTGTATTTACGAATTTTGCACCAAAATATCATGAAATATTGAAAACATTGACTACAAAAATGCGTTGGATAATCCAGAACGTTGGATAAGTGAGACTCTACTGTAAATACAAAAAAACCCCATAAAAATACAATACAATTAAAAAACATAAATAAAAATAATATAATAAAATAATAAAATATAATACATACAAATAATAATACAAACAAATAATAATAAAACAATAAAAATGAAATGCATACAAATAATACAATAAAATAATAAAAAACACTAAAAAATTCATACAATAAAATACTATAATAACACAAAATAACTAAAAATAATACAAGAAAATAATAAAATATAATAAATAAAAAGATAAGTTACAATAAAATTAATTTAAAAATACAGATAACATCAAATAAAAATTCCACAACAATTTTTAACCAATACCACCACCACTTTGCCACAGCAACACGTGGCCGGGCACACCTAGTAACTACTTAAATGATGTATAAATATTAAAATAAATATAGTGTCCCTACTTTGCGGATTTTCACTTATTGCGGGTGGTTTTGGAACCTAACCCCAGCAATAAGTGAGGGAATACTGTACTTGCATTTATAAAGCCCTCATTACAAACTAATTTGGAAGTGGTATTTAACACCAAGAAGGTTAAATATTATGAATAAGAATAATAATGAAAAATGCTGGCGAGGGTGCCAGGAAATTGGAACCTACATGCATATGTGGTGGGATTGTAAACATGTAAAAGGTTTTTGGGAATTGGTCATAAGGGAAATAGAAAATATTATAAATATAAAAATTAGAAGAAATCCAGTGGAAATATTACTTTTAATTAAAAAAGAGGATGAGAAAGATAAGAGGGAAAAAAATTTAATAGACATGCTATTAACAGCAGCTAGATTACTAATTGCAAAATATTGGAAAGGAGAAATGAAAATTAATGAATGGTATAAAGAAGTTTGGCGAATGTTACTGAATGACAAGCTAACATCAAATTTAAAAGTAAAGAAGGGATTATGGAAAAAAATGATTTTGAAAGTATATGGAGAAAATTTCTAGAAAAATTATTGGAAAAAGAAGATGGGAATTTACCTCCAAATGAAGAATTGAACTTTTGGTGGGGCTACAGAAGAAGAGATGGCTCTGGGGAAGGGGAGCACAGGGGGGAATGTAAATAAAAGAGGGGGAAATGTATAGAATATGTTTATATAATTGTAACTTTTTCTCAATAATAACAATAACAAATATTTTTTTTAAAAAATAAAGCCCTCAGCTGGTCCTTTCCAGAGCTTTGAGATGGATACTTTTGGAGCTTAAAATTCCCCAAACCCCTCACCTGAAGATTCTGAAAATTGTAGCCCCCAGAATAGTTTTTCCGAAAGCACTTGGTGTTCTTTGTGGAGATTTCTGTCCTCTCAAGTCCTTTCCATTCTCAGAATGGAGATTCGCATGAAGGTGGATGAGGAGAGTCCTGCCAAGTACCACTTATAGGGAATGGGTCAGAGAGATTTGTTTCTCAAGAACTCTCATCTTAGAAATTGCATCCACTTTGTTGCTGAAGACTTTTTCTCCCCCGCCTTTGCCCAAGGAGAGCTTAGTGGTTGTTGCTGTTGTTGTTGTTGTTTAGCCAGGGCCAGAGAATAAGGGCTTCATTGTTTGGGATCACCAGGGGACTAACCACGTGCCTGAGGCGAAAGTGGGAAGAAGAGAAAGAGATTGAAAGAGAGATGAGAGTGTCACATTGGAAATGTGGCAGGGATGGTTGAGCATGTGAAGAAGGAGGAAAAAAACACCAAGTAATCTGCTCCCACCCCCTCATATTGCAATCAGAGCAAATTGCAGGAATGTATGCAAATTGGTGCCCATTAGTATGAGATGGCTTAATTTGCAAGATTTCTTCAGCTAGGGGAAAAAGGATTTCTGCTTGCAAATAACTCGAAATCTTTCAGAAAGTGTTCAGTCTTTGGTGATGGGAGCCGAGATGGGACACGGATTCTCAGAGCAGATCAGAGGACTGTCTGAAGTGCTGGGCTCCAACTAAAACACTACTACATACTCTCCAGATTTCAAAATAATTGACAAAACCCTCCCTCATCCTCTTGAACTTGGTCTTCTCATCTATTTTTTAAAAGTACATTTTAGTTACCTAGTTATGTGGATTCTGACCCATGTCAAGTGTTAGGTTCCATCTACAATGGGTAAAAGGCAATGTCTTTAGGTGATTAATATGTTTTTTTAATTTTCAATTTACATATTCATAAAAACAGTGAAACAAATGTATATACAGTAGAGTCTCACTTATCCAACACTCGCTTATCCAACGTTCTGGATTATCCAACACATTTTTGTAGTCAATGTTTTCAATATATCGTGATATTTTGGTGCTAAATTCGTAAATGCAGTAATTACTACATAGCATTACTGTGTATTGAGCTACTTTTTCTGTCAAATTTGTTGTAAAACGTGATGTTTTGGTGCTTAATTTGTAAAATCATAACCTATTTTGATGTTTAATAGGCTTTTTCTTAATCTCTCCTCATTATCCAACATATTCGCTTATCCAACGTTCTGCCGGCCCGTTTATGTTGGATAAGTGAGACTCTACTGTACATGTATATATGCATAAAGGAGCCCCAGTGGCGAAGTGCATTAAAGCGCTAAGCTACTGAACTTGCAGACTGAAAGGTCCCAGGTTCAAACCCTGGGAGCGGAATGAGCGCCCGCTGTTAGCTCCAGCTCCTGCCAACCTAGCAGTTTGAAAACATGCAAATGTGAGTAGATAAATAGGTATGGCTCCAGCAGGAAGGTAAGGGCGCTCCATGGAGTCATGCCAGTGGCCACATGACCTTGGAGGTGTCTACGGACAACGCCGGCTCTTCAGCTTAGAAATGGAGATGAGCACCAACCCCCAGAGTCAGACATGACTGGACTTAACGTCAGGGAAAACCTTTACCTTTACCTATATATGCATAAAGCAAGTCAATACTTCCTAACATCTATACAATTTTCATATTTGGTTGTACTCTCCCCTTCTCCCATGCACTATATTTGATCCCATTGCCGTTTAAAAACTGTTGCATCCCATTGTTCAATTTGTTGTCCACAAAGACTCCAAGATCTTTTTCACATGGACTGGTTGTGGGATTCTAGGAGCTGTAGTCTGATCAAAGCAACTTCTCCAAGCTTCTCCATGATAGTAGAAAGGCAACAGTGGCTTGCCTATTCTTCAGACAATGCCTGGCCATCAAGAGGCAAAGCAGAAGCCTACCATTCCTCTATCTTAGCCATTCCTCCGTCATTAGCTTGGCAATACTTTGTAAGAAGTCACACTGATAAATAGTTTGGTGTCTATGTGAAGGCTTTTCTTTGAAAGAGCAATCCTCCAGGTAGGAATCAAATCTGCTCACCTGGCAGGGCAGCTGCCTCTCTTCTCTCCAACTTCCCTCTCCTGGCCAAGTTTCTAGCTTTTCACTCTGGCTGCTACAATAATCTAAGACACCGAGCCAATCCAAACATTTGGGCTCAGGGCCATGTAGACTGCCTGTGTTTACTCCAAAGAGCGAGGATAATTTATAGTCCCCATCTGGCTTTGTGAAGCCTGCAGGGTTGATGAAGGATTTTAGAAGAGGTTGGTAGGCCCTCCCAATTTGGCTCTGCTGATACAATGTGTGGTGGTGAGGGAATGGGCATAATTCCCACAGCAATCATATATTATTGCAAGTGACCCATGTCACAATGTCACTTTTCCGACAGAAAAAGTTCAAGATATCATGGAAGCATCCCCGGTCAAAGCATTGGCACCTCTTGGACTATGTAACATGTGCCAGAGACCACCGCGATGTGCTTCTCACAAGAGCCATGGCAGGTGCTGATGACTGCTAGACAGACCACAGGTCAATCCAATCCATGATGGCCATCAAGATCACCCCCACACACAGACTCCAAGGAAGAAAGACAAGGTGAAAAATGGACACCCAAGCCCTTCAAGACTCCTCCAAACAAGCCCTCCTCCAGACAACACTAAAGGATCATCTACCCATAGAACACCCTGAAAATATTGAGGAACTTTGGAAGAAACTGAAGACCTCCATCATCACAGCCTGCAAAGAAAGCATTGGATACCAAACTAAGAAACATCCCGATCAATTTTAAAAACAAAAAATGGGATGGTATTAATGAATTAAGGATTCCTTTCCGATTTAATTAACTACACTATACTATCAATTGTAATTTAGATGAAGGATAATTTTAAAATTAAATAAAAAGAGGGGCTAATAAGAAGAACATAAAAGCCATAAGCAAGACTAATAGAGTGGATAGGCTGGGAAGTGAGGTACAAGGTGTAGACGGAGGATGGAGGGACAGTGAGGACAATGAGGACAGAGGGACAGCGGACAGCGGATATTGGACGACGGCGGAGGAGGAAAGGATAAAGAAGAGGAAGGAACATCGGATGGTGCGTAGACTGGATTCAAGTGAAGGAAAGCTACGAGGGTGCAACTCTAACTGGTGGGATAGTGTGGAAGTACTGTGTGGAACATTAGAGTTGTGAAGGATAATATATTAATTATTAAATATAAGGAAAGATAATGACATCTACTAAGCCAAAGGATATTAAGAGTCTACCAAGTTTGCCAAACCCCAATTTGGGAAGAAGAAGTTCCTTGACTGGAGATATAAACATGAATGACCTGATGAGGGAAATTCAGAAAATTTCCCAGAAACAGGATTGCCTGATGAACGAACTGCGAAAAGATATACAGGAGATGGCAGAGAAACAAGAAGCCTTCCAAACATGGTGGAGAAACACCAACTTCTCTGCTAAGAAAAAGATCTACGCTAGTGGATCCTGAGGTCAAAAACATAGCTCAAGAACATCTGGTGGACAAAAAAGACTGAAGAAATCAACACTTGGCAGATACCCATGATGCTCAGGATGCCAATGATAACGTTGTCTCTGCGCATTAGAAGGAGACCCACAAGCCACTCTAAACACCTTTGCAGAAGCATACGAGAAGCTCACCCTCTCATTTAACATTGAGAAAGCCAAAGTGCTCTTCCAACAAGCACCAGCCCAATCCCTCTGCAATGCCAGAAATACAGCTTAATAGTGTAACATTAGAAAATGTTGACCATTTCTGCTCCCTTGGCAGCCACCTCTCCACAAAAGTCAACACTGAAATGCAACACCACCTGCGCTCTGCAAGTGCAGCATTCTTCCGAATGACGCAGAGAGTGTTTGAGGATCGGGACATCCTTAGAGAGACCAAGGTGCTTGTTTATAAAGCCACTAGCTGTGCCCGGCCACACTTTGCTGTGGCAAAGTATGGTGGTATGGGAAATAAAGTATTGAGGAATTGGTGGTAGTTAAGGTAAAGGGTAAAGGTTTTCCCCTGACGTTAAGTCCATTATAAATGGGTTATATACATAGCTGTGTGGAAGGGCCTTGAGTCTACACTGCCATATAATCCAGTTCAAATCAGATAATCTGTATTTTATAGGCAGTGTGGAAGAGGCCTAAGTGAGGCCTAACTCTGCCTGTCCCCTGGGCTGAGTGGGTTGCTTTGAGACCAAGTGGGCTAAAACTATTTAGGTGCTTGTGATTTCCTTTTTTTTCATCATTTTAAAATGTATTTATTTATGCAATGCTTTTGACACTAAATAAAAAGTGGGCAGAGCTTAGCCTTCTAACTGGCAGCAATTGGAAACAATCAATTATTCCTTTCCCTCTAATTAGGACTTTCTTTTTCTTTTCTTTTTGTTGTATGAACGTAGAGGCATGGATGAGGGGTTGTGCTGCCAAGTTTAGTGTTTCTGGGATGTGTAGTTTTGTTGTTTTGTCCTAGGCCGAAATTTCATTACCCTTTTATATATATAGATTGTCCTCCCAACCTTGTTATATGCCTGCAAAACATGGACTGTCTACAGACGTCACACTCAATTCCTGGAATGATTCCACCAGTGTTGCCTCTGAAAAATCCTCCAAATCTCTTGGGAAGACAGGCGGACAAATGCCAGCGTGCTGGAAGAAGCAAAGACCACCAGCATTGAAGCGACGCTCCTACGCCATCAACTCCGCTGGACTGGCCACGTTGTCCGAATGCCCGATCACCATCTCCCAAAGCAGTTACTGTACTTCCAACTCAAGAATGGAAAATGGAATGTTGGTGGGCAGGAAAAGAGATTGAAAGATGGGCTTAAAGCTAACCTCCAAAACTGTGGCATAGGCACTGAGAACTGGGAAGCCCTGGTCCTTGAGCACTCTAACTGGAGGTCAGCTGTGACCAGCAGTGCTATGGAATTCGAAGAGGTACGAATGGAGGGTGAAAGGGAGAAACATACCAAGTCAACCCTGACCGAGATCGTCTTTCACCTGGAAACAGATGCCCTCACTGTAGAAGAACATGTGGGTCAAGAATAGGGCTCAATAATCACCTACGTACCCACCGCCAAAACACTACACTTGGAAGGCCATCATACTCAGACAACGAGAGGTCACCTGAATAACTAAGCAATGGAAAGTATGTGTTGTTGAAGGCTTTCATGGCTGGGATCACAGGGTTGTTGTATGTCTTTCGGGCTGCCTGCCATAGATGTAGGTGAAATATCAGAAGAGAATACTTCTGGAACATGGCCACACAGCCCGAAAGACATACAACAACCCAATGGAAAGTACTTTTTAGGTAGCCTGATCTTGAATGGACAATGAAGTTCCGCTCCCTTCATAGAAATACTTGCTTCTGGTGGAACTGAAACTTGCTAGACCTGATGTGTTCACAAAGGATCAATGCAACCATCTATACTTTTCTCAAGGCAGTGGCTTGATGAACCCTTGCATTTCTAAATTAATGTTCCTTAAATCAGGAGCCCCGGTGGCGAAGTGTGTTAAAGCACTGAGCTGCTGAACTTGCAGACCAAAAGGTCCCAGGTTCAAATCCAGGGAGCGGAGTGAGCGCCCGCTGTTAGCTCCAGCTTCTGCCAACCTAGCAGTTCGAAAACATGCCAATGTGAGTAGAACAATAGGTCTGAAAACTTGGCTTTTCACTCAGGCCTTAGGTTAAGATCATCTTTTTTCCATCACAATTATTATGCTCCTCGTCCTTTTGCACTGGTCGCTCTTCCCGATTCCTGATTGATTGATATTACTCAGGACTCCTCCCTACCGTACCAAATGTGCCCTTAAATGATTCTAATACACTTTATCTATTTATGAATTTGTTACCCATAATGTGCACCGTACACTTTGCTTATCCACTATTGCAACCTCATTGTTTTGAACCTGATGTTTTAATTCTGTGTTGTGTTTTTAACTTAGTGTGTATATTTTTTATTGGTTTTGTTTTTGTCCTGATGTTGTATATTTTATCATTGTTTGTATTTTGATTTTGCTGTAAGCCGCCCCGAGTCCCCTTCGGGGGAGATGGAGGCGGGATACAAATAAACTTATTATTATTATTATTATTATTATTATTATTATTATTATTATTATTACCGCTCCGGTGGGAAGGTAAGGGCACTCCATGCAGTCATACTGGCCACATGACCTTGGAGGTGTCTACGGACAACGCTGGCTCTTTGGCTTAGAAATGGAGATGAGCACCAACCCCCAGAGTCAGACATGACTGGACTTAACGTCAAGGGAAACCTTTACCTTTACCTTTTGAGGGTGCATCTACCCTGTAGAATTAACTGCCAGGGCTCAGGTTTGTGCCCAGTTCTGCTTTACTGTATTGCAGTCCAGGCACACAGAGATGGTTGTCTATCTTTTGAAAGGATGGGCAGGCTGAAGAAGTATCAGGGGGACAGCCACAAAATGAATCTGAAGTTGCGAGCTGAATGACCAGTTTAAATGGTTTTATAACCTATGAAACTGATGCGGGTGATTTAGTGCCGTGCCAACACGAACCCGACAGCCCTTACATCACTATAAACCATGTTTATGGTGATACAATTAGGGTTGCCATCAATACTGCTTAGACGTCCTGTCCTGCCGTTAGCGTTGGAGTGTTCTACAGCTGAACCAGCGTGGAGCAATTCTTCCCGGCGGAAGAGGGGCTCCGCTTCATGTTTAGCTGGGTGTCAGTCAACAACAGGGAAAGTCAGCATGGCCCTCATCCTTATTGTTGTGCTACTTCAGGTGGGAGCAACAATGTGGTAGGTATTACTGTATATACTCGAGTATAAGCCTAGTTTTTCATCCCTTTTTTTAAGACTGAAAAAGGCCCCCTCGGCTTATACTCAGGTGAGGGTCCTGGTTGGCTTATATTTGGGTCAGCTTATACTCCAGAATATATGGTACATTTATTATTTTTCTCTGTTATTATTGGTATTATTACATTTATTATTTTTCAATATTATGGTTAGTACTACAGTAGAGTCTCACTTATCCAAGCTAAACGGGCCGGTAGAAGCTTGGATAAGTGAATATCTTGGATAATAAGGAGGGATTAAGGAAAAGCCTATTAAACATCAAATTAGGTTATGATTTTACAAATTAAGCACCAAAACATCATGTTAGACAACAAATTTGGCAGAAAAAGTAGTTTTCTACGCAGTAATGTTATGTTGTAATTACTGTATTTACGAATATAGCACCAAAATATCACGATATATTGAAAACATTGACTACAAAAATGGCTTGGATTATCCAGAGGCTTGGATAAGCGAGGCTTGGATTAGTGAGACTCTACTGTATTACATTTATTTTACTCTATTTTTGTTATTATTAATAATACATTTATTATTTCACTCTGATCTTATTATTATTCCATTTATTATTTTACTCTATTTATTATTACTTGTATTATTTTCCTGTAATTATTATTATTATTACATGTATTATTTTACTCTATTATTATTAAAAGTATACATAAGCACATTTACATTGAAGAAGAAGAGAATAATGATTTGATCAGAGTTGGACAATCTTATCTTAATTTTTAGCTTTATGTAAATATTCAAAAACATTTAACCTACTGATGCCTCAATAATGTAATTTTATTGGTATTTATTTTTATTTCTGAAATTTACCACCCTCGGCTTATACTGGAGTCAATGTTTTCCCAGTTTTTTTTGTGGTAAAATTAGGTGCCTCGGCTTATATTCGGGTCGGCTTATACTCGAGTATATAAGGTACTTATCATCATTGCATTATCAGCTGCAAAATGGGACCAGCTAAGTAGGCCAACTGACCAAGCAAGAAGGTGCCGTTAAAGGTACATGAGATGAGAGAGATTAATATATGTTGATAGAAGGAGAAAGACAAAGGCTTCTCTTTGCTCACCACGTGTAAGTATCTGCTGTTTCTGAACGTCTGCTTTTGCTACTCTGCTATATTTTGGTGGAATCTCCCCCAGAGAGGGTTAAATTGAGTCTAACCACTCAGAGATTACCACAACAAAAACAAAGCGATAGCACGAAGGAAATGAAGGGAATTTTTTGTTCACATCTCTAGTAGATGCAGGCTGTACTGGTTTTGTGAGATTATCTAGATGGCCTTTGGGGGCCCCTTTCCTTACCTATGGTCTTATGAAACCATCTAGATGGTCTTTGAGGGTCCCTTTCCTTATCTATGGTCTTCCGATGGCCTTATGAGATCATCTAGATGGCCTTTGAGGGTCCCTTTCCTTACCTATGGTCTTATGAAACCATCTAGATGGTCTTTGAGGGTCCCTTTCCTTATCTATGGTCTTCTGATGGCCTGATGAGATCATCTAGATGGCCTTTGAGGGTCCCTTTCCTTACCTAGGGTCGTATGAAACCATCTAGATGGTCTTTGAGGGTCCCTTTCCTTATCTATGGTCTTCTGATGGCCTTATGAGATCATCTAGATGGCCTTTGAGGGTCCCTTTCCTTACCTATGGTCTTATGAAACCATCTAGATGGTCTTTGAGGGTCCCTTTCCTTATCTATGGTCTTCTGATGGCCTTATGAGATCATTTAGATGGCCTTTGAGGGTCCCTTTCCTTATCTATGGTCTTCTGATGGCCTGATGAGATCATCTAGATGGCCTTTGAGGGTCCCTTTCCTTACCTATGGTCTTATGAAACCATCTAGATGGTCTTTGAGGGTCCCTTTCCTTATCTATGGTCTTCTGATGGCCTTATGAGATCATCTAGATGGCCTTTGAGGGTCCCTTTCCTTACCTATGGTCTTATGAAACCATCTAGATGGTCTTTGAGGGTCCCTTTCCTTATCTATGGTCTTCTGATGGCCTTATGAGATCATCTAGATGGCCTTTGAGGGTCCCTTTCCTTACCTATGGTCTTATGAAACCATCTAGATGGTCTTTGAGGGTCCCTTTCCTTATCTATGGTCTTCTGATGGCCTTATGAGATCATCTAGATGGCCTTTGAGGGTCCCTTTCCTTACCTATGGTCTTATGAAACCATCTAGATGGTCTTTGAGGGTCCCTTTCCTTATCTATGGTCTTCTGATGGCCTTATGAGATCATCTAGATGGCCTTTGAGGGTCCCTTTCCTTACCTATGGTCTTATGAAACCACCTAGATGGTCTTTGAGGGTCCCTTTCCTTATCTATGGTCTTCTGATGGCCTTATGAGATCATCTAGATGGCCTTTGAGGGTCCCTTTCCTTATCTATGGTCTTCTGATGGCCTTATGAGATCATTTAGATGGCCTTTGAGGGTCCCTTTCCTTATCTATGGTCTTCTGATGGCCTGATGAGATCATCTAGATGGCCTTTGAGGGTCCCTTTCCTTACCTATGGTCTTATGAAACCATCTAGATGGTCTTTGAGGGTCCTTTTCCTTACCATCTAGATTGCCTTTGGAGGTCTCTTTGCTTACCTGTGGTCTTATGAGATCGTCTAGATCAGAGGTCCCCAATAAGGTCCTCCAAGGTCCTTTACCTGGCCTCTGTCCTAATCTTTAGACTTAGGATAACTACTGGATGGCATATGTTCTTTATCAGAGACTAGAGCAGATGTGGTCTATCCAATGCCATTTTCTGAATCAGCACCCCAAATAACCAAACTGAATCTAACGTTGACCAAAAACTGATGTGTAACCCTTTTGGTACTAATATTGGAGAGTGCTCCCTGGTCAAAGTGCTCCCTGGTCAAAAAAGTTTTAGACTTTGGGCATTGTCATTTATTTATTTATTTATTTACAGCATTTATATTCCGCCCTTCTTTCTCACCCCGAAGGGGACTCAGGGCGGATCACATTACATGTTATGATTGAGCCTCGTGGCTCTGTTTCTGACAGGCGTGGGCGTAAGACTCCTCGAGAGTCGGATACTCTCGAGGAGCGAGAGAGAAAAAGACTGCGAGACATATTTGCAGCACCATCTGACGAAGAATCTTTCGAGGGGTTCACAGAGAGAATGGAGGAAGGGCTGGTTAGCTCAGAGGAGGATGAGATGGATTGGACTCGGGTAAGGGAGGAATTGGGGGCCACTGGCCATGATGGGGCAGAAGATGAATGGGGACCTTCAGGATTAGACCCATGGCTTAGCTGGAGGGATGGGACGGGATCCACAGCTGGAGATGCTGTTGGGCGTAGTCAGAGGTGTTCCAGCTCTGACGAGGAAAGTGATGAGGAAACGCCCGGGTTAAGGAGGACAGCTGACAGTGATGAAGATTTGTAACTGGCATAAAATGGGGCTTGGGAGCAATTGCAAATTGCGTCGGGCAAGGTAATCTGGGCAAACGCTTGGGATTCGTGTGTGTGTGTGGGACGCTTCCCTGAAGACTTGTGTGCTTTCCTGTGCTGAGACGTAAGTTGATTGGAATCCAGGGTCAGACGGCGGGAGGGATTGTGTGGGCATTTGTTTGTGCAAACCTGTGCTTACTCTTATTAGCTTGACCTTCCGTCGTCTTCTTGACGGACGCCATCTCCTGCTTTGAGAACTCGGACTGAACTGACCACGGCTTGTCTTCCCCCCTTCTTGGACTTGGAAAAACTACAAACGTCTGCTTCTGGCTTTGATCTACGGAACGGAACTGGTCTACTCTACTGCTAAAATCCCTGACTGATTTGTTCGTGTTGGAATCCTGTCTGCTGTGTGTGTGTGTGGGAGCGACGCAAGTTACTCTAAACACAGTGTTGGCAGCAGAGAGGAATCTGCTGCCAATTAGTTGCATTCTTTGTATCTTTTGTTCCTTGGCTTTCGTTTTGTTTATACCCAGGCTGAAGAAAGCAGTTTGTTTTTACCCGGATTAAACTCCGGTTTAATCCGGTTTATCTTTTGAACATTTACTTTTGCCCCTTTTTGCTCCTAAAGGCAAAAATTGCCTGGCCCTTGTGTTTTACGGGCATTTTTGAGTTCTGTAATCTAATAAACTCTGTTACTTTGAATCTTGTGGCGTTCTGTCCTTGACAGATTGCCCGACGCCCATAAAAGGTTTATTGCAGCAATAAACCCGTCAGGAAGACGATGGATGAGTTAAGGGTCAAATTAGACCAATTGCAAACGGCTTTTACCGTTAGCCAAACCGCTCATGCCGTGAAAGGACATGTTTTAACTCCTGAACGCTTTGACGGAACCAGGTGCAAGTTGCCAACCTTTTTGGCACAAGTGGAGCTTTATTTTTCTCAGCTCAGTGCTCATGCTTATCCTACAGACACTAGCAAAGTGGCCTTTATTTTGAGTTTGTTGACCGGTCCCGCAGGACAATGGGCCACTAATTTAATTTTGGGTAATGACCCAGTCAAGGACAATTTGAATAATTTCAAAAAGTTGTTAACTGATACTTTTGGGGATCCTCTCCGCACGGAGAACGCTGGGTGGGCTCTGTATCGGTTGAAACAGGGAAAGGGGACTGTTTTGGATTACTTAAATAAGTTTAACCTGTATCGCCACCAGCTGGATTGGGGGGAAAATGCATTCATGCTTTTATTTACTGCCGGGTTAAGTGATATGCTCCAGGATGAATTAGCACGCTTGGAGCCGGCTGAAAGCTGGGACGCCTTAGTAGCTAAGGTGCTGCGTTTAGACGCAAGGTTCGAGGCTCGTAAACATTCAAAAGCAATGTGTGCGCCACCCATGCATGTAACCAGGGCACCTGTGGTGATGGGGGAAGAGCCCATGGAGCTTGGGGTCTTTAAAAAGCTGTCTACAGAGGAAAAGAGCCGTAGGAGGCAGCTGGGCTTGTGTTTGTACTGTGGGAATGCTGGGCATTTTGCCAAAAGTTGTAATGTGAAACCTTCCCAGCTTTCGGGAAAAGGCCAGCCCTAGTGCGACGTGAGTCCAACGCACTAGGGCTCCTCAAGCAGTCAACTGAGGGGAGGAAGCATGTTTTCGTACCCATTACATTATCTGTTGGGGGAAGGGAACTTGTTTCTACTCTGGCACTGCTGGACTCAGGGGCCACGGTCTCTTATGTAGATATTGAGTTTGCTAAGAAGCATGGCATTCCTAAGGTGCGCAAGGCATGCGACGTGTGGGTGGAAGGAGCAGATGGGAGACTGCTGGAGACTGGGGTGGTTAACCAGGAAACCTCAGCAGTAACGTGGGAGGTGCAGGGAGTAACGGGAACGTTTGTGTGGGACATTACGAGCTTGCCTAGATATGATGTGATCCTGGGGATGGATTGGCTAGCTGTAGTAAACCCACAAGTAGATTGGGCAACACGTAAAGTGATTTTAAAGAGGCAGGACTGTTGCACTCTAAATGTTACTCATTCTGATATGGAGGGAGTGCCTGCTGAGTATGGGGAGTTCTCTGATGTATTTTGTAAAAAAGAAGCGGACAAATTACCACCGCACAGGCCATATGATTGCGCCATCAAGCTGGCAGAAGGTGCAAAACTGCCAGCAGGGAGGCTGTATGCCTTGACTGTACCGGAAAGGCAAGCTTTGCGGGAGTTTCTAGATGAAAATTTAGCCAAGGGGTTTATTCGCCCATCTAGTTCTCCAACTGCGGCACCAGTATTCTTTGTAGCCAAAAAGACTGGGGAACTTAGGCTGGTCTGCGACTATCGGATCCTAAACAAATACACCATTCGGGATAGGTACCCGCTCCCTTTAATCTCGGAACTGTTATCAAGGGTGCAAGGGGCTAAGGTCTTTACCAAGCTTGACCTGCGGGGGGCCTATAACTTAATCCGTATACGGGAAGGGGATGAATGGAAGACGGCATTTAACACGTGTTTCGGATGCCACGAGTTCCGAGTCATGCCTTTTGGGCTTTGTAATGCTCCTGCGGTCTTCCAGAGGTTCATGAACGATGTGTTCAGGGACCTAATTGACCAATTTTTAGTGATTTATTTGGATGATATCTTGATTTTTTCTAAGGACGAGAAAGAACATCGTCAACATGTCAAGCAGGTTCTGCACCGACTGCGGGCTAATGGGCTTTTCGCCAAGGCTTCCAAGTGCGTCTTTCATGTGCCTGAAGTGGAGTTCCTAGGTCATGTAGTGTCAGGTAGGGAACTTAAAATGGACCCACATAAGGTTGACGCCGTCAACTCATGGCAGGAGCTGAGGACTAAGAAGGATGTACAAAGGTTCTTAGGTTTCGCTAATTATTACCGGGAGTTTATTCCGAATTTTGCAAAGCTCACGGTACCTTTGACGCAGCTTCTGCGCAAGAAACAGCCATTTGTGTGGGGGCGGGAAGCTCACGAGGCGTTTCTACAACTTAAGTCTAGTTTTCAATCGGACAACATACTAACCCATCCTGATGTTGACAAACCGTTCGTGGTAGAAGCGGACGCTTCTAGCTACGCGTTGGGGGCTGTATTGTCTCAGAAGGATTCCTCAGGGACCTTGCGTCCCTGTGGATTTTACTCGCGGCAACTAACACCCTTCGAGCAGAACTATACCATCTGGGAGAAGGAGTTGTTGGCGATTAAGGTGGCGTTTGAGGTGTGGCGGCACTGGCTTGAAGGGGCACGGCACCAGATCGTGGTCAGGTCTGATCATAAGAACTTAGAGCACTTGCAAACAGCAAAGAAGTTAAACCAGCGTCAAATCCGCTGGGCTTTGTTTTTCTCCAGGTTTAACTTCAAGGTGCAGTTCGTGGAGGGGAAGGCAAACTTGCGGGCCGATGCTTTATCCCGCAAGCCAGAATTTAAGACCAATGAGCAGGTAGTATGTCAGACCATCTTGCCTACTGCCTCGCTGTGTGTTGTAGATAATGAGCTCGGGTTACATGATCAGATCCTTGAGGCTCAGAAAGATGATGTGTGGACACAGGAGCAACTGATGCTGCTCTCAGCAGGTAACCGTACCATACTGCCGCATCTCCAAGATCAAGACGGGGTATTGGTGCGTAGGGGGCAGGTTTACGTACCAGTGGGGGCCCTCAGGTTGGAGGTGATTAGAGCCCACCATGACGAACCCATGGCTGGACACTTTGGCAGGTTCAAGACCGTACAGCTTATCACCAGGAGCTACTGGTGGCCAAAGATGCGGCAAGACATTCTGCGCTTTTGTGACAGCTGCGCCGTTTGCCAGCAGAGTAAGACGCCTGTTGGGCGCCCTAGAGGGTTGTTGTCGTCTTTACCTGTTCCGGAGAGGCCATGGCAAATCATTTCCATGGATTTCATTTCAGATTTGCCTAAGTCTGGGGGTTATACTTGTATTTGGGTGGTGGTGGATTTATTTAGTAAACTGGCTCATTTTATTCCTTGTTCAACCATTCCGGCGGCCCCTACGTTGGCCTTACTATTTACAAAGCACATCTATCGCTTGCACGGAGCACCCGAGGTGATTATTTCCGATAGGGCTCCGCAATTTGTGTCACGCTTTTGGAAACACTTCCATGAGTGCTTGGGGACTAAGTTAAACGTGTCGTCCGCCTTCCATCCGCAAACGGATGGACAGTCGGAACGGGTTAATGGGCTCTTAGAGCAGTATTTGCGTTGTTTTTGTTTAGATCAACCCACGGCTTGGGTGAAGTGGTTACCGGTGGCGGAATTTGCTTACAACAATGCGGTGCACACGTCTAGTCAGCATACGCCGTTTGAGCTTACTTATGGCTTTCACCCACGGGGAGGTGTGGCGCCGTCGACCAATGTGGTCTCTTCGGACCCTGTGTACCGCTCTACGGAAATGGCTGCATTGCATGATGTTGCCCGTCGCTTACTGTTGGAAGCTAAGGCAACGCAGAAGACTCAGGCTGACCGCCACAGGCAGGCAGGGGAGGAGTTGGAAGAAGGGGATTTGGTGTGGTTATCTTCCAAACATATTAAACAGGCTGGGGGAAAGTTTGCGCCTCGGTATTTGGGTCCCTTTCCTATCGTTAACAAGATTTCTTCTGTTGCGTTTCGTTTGCGTTTACCGTCTAGTTTAAAAGTCCATCCAGTCTTTCATCGTTCGCTGTTGAAACTTGATACCTCTAGTCGTCGTGGTGCTATAGCGGAGGGTATCACTGCCACTTCTCCGCCATCGGGGGAGGAGGCCTTTGTGAGAGGGGATAGTGTTATGATTGAGCCTCGTGGCTCTGTTTCTGACAGGCGTGGGCGTAAGACTCCTCGAGAGTCGGATACTCTCGAGGAGCGAGAGAGAAAAAGACTGCGAGACATATTTGCAGCACCATCTGACGAAGAATCTTTCGAGGGGTTCACAGAGAGAATGGAGGAAGGGCTGGTTAGCTCAGAGGAGGATGAGATGGATTGGACTCGGGTAAGGGAGGAATTGGGGGCCACTGGCCATGATGGGGCAGAAGATGAATGGGGACCTTCAGGATTAGACCCATGGCTTAGCTGGAGGGATGGGACGGGATCCACAGCTGGAGATGCTGTTGGGCGTAGTCAGAGGTGTTCCAGCTCTGACGAGGAAAGTGATGAGGAAACGCCCGGGTTAAGGAGGACAGCTGACAGTGATGAAGATTTGTAACTGGCATAAAATGGGGCTTGGGAGCAATTGCAAATTGCGTCGGGCAAGGTAATCTGGGCAAACGCTTGGGATTCGTGTGTGTGTGTGGGACGCTTCCCTGAAGACTTGTGTGCTTTCCTGTGCTGAGACGTAAGTTGATTGGAATCCAGGGTCAGACGGCGGGAGGGATTGTGTGGGCATTTGTTTGTGCAAACCTGTGCTTACTCTTATTAGCTTGACCTTCCGTCGTCTTCTTGACGGACGCCATCTCCTGCTTTGAGAACTCGGACTGAACTGACCACGGCTTGTCTTCCCCCCTTCTTGGACTTGGAAAAACTACAAACGTCTGCTTCTGGCTTTGATCTACGGAACGGAACTGGTCTACTCTACTGCTAAAATCCCTGACTGATTTGTTCGTGTTGGAATCCTGTCTGCTGTGTGTGTGTGTGGGAGCGACGCAAGTTACTCTAAACACAGTGTTGGCAGCAGAGAGGAATCTGCTGCCAATTAGTTGCATTCTTTGTATCTTTTGTTCCTTGGCTTTCGTTTTGTTTATACCCAGGCTGAAGAAAGCAGTTTGTTTTTACCCGGATTAAACTCCGGTTTAATCCGGTTTATCTTTTGAACATTTACTTTTGCCCCTTTTTGCTCCTAAAGGCAAAAATTGCCTGGCCCTTGTGTTTTACGGGCATTTTTGAGTTCTGTAATCTAATAAACTCTGTTACTTTGAATCTTGTGGCGTTCTGTCCTTGACATTACACGTATAGGCAAACATTCAATGCCTTTTAACATAGAACAAAGACAAACAAACATAGGCTCCGAGCGGGCCTCGAACTCATGACCTCCTGGTCAGAGTGATTCATTGCAGTTAATTGCAGCTGGCTTGCTCTCCCGCTTGTGCCACAGCCCGGGTCCATCTGCCAATCCGTTATCAATGACTTAAACATGAATAATGAAAGTTCTACCTTTACCATCTCTCTGATAATGCTTGTTTACATTGAGCATTTTATTTTATTTCATATCAAGGAGGGTTCCATCACGTCAGTTCCTGATGCATCCTGAAGTGGTACAGTGCAGACACTGAATTGCAACTCCCAGCAACCCCGGCCAGCATGGGCAATGTGCAAGATTGATGGGAGCTGAGTCCAATACGAATGGAAGGCCCTGCTATCTCCTCTCCTTTTTCCGAAGAAGGGAGTCTCCGAAGGCCTTCTCCTTCTCACTATTTTAAGAGCCTGGCCTCCTCCTTATGCGATTAACTGAGGCAGCTGTACATTCCTGCCGAGAGAATGGTAGATAATTGAAGAGCCTTTATCAATATTGCATGGCTCCTCGCATCTCGCTGGTAAAGTGGGCAGCGTCTGCCACAACAGATGCTTCTGAAGGGCTTGCACTCTTCATGCGCTGATAGGGCACGGTCTACTCCTGGCTACTGAATGATTTGGAACAAGAAAGATTGCACAGAATAAGCTGGAAAACAAGAGCTGAAAGCTCCATAATTTCTTCTGTGTGTTTTAGGGTTGCCAGACTGAAAATAGGGTTGCCAGAGGGCTCATGTATCTTTAATTGTTGTGTAGAAGAGGAAATTTCAGCAGGTGTTGCTTGTTGTCACGCAAACCAGGTAGCAAATAACATCTCCTGAAATTCCCTAACCTGCCCAGCCATTCAAAGTACAGGAGGTCGGTTTTCAATCTTGGAACCCTAGAGTAGGATATTATTCAAGGTTCTTTCAGGTAACTAGCTGCATGCAGATATCAACCTAAAATACTAGGCTTGTCCAATCGATGGAAAAAATGTTTCAATTCTCCTTTATAAAGTAGGGGGTGCCGGCGCTTCGATATAGAAAGTATTTCTGAATTTTTCATCCAAAAATTTCGGATATTTCCAAAAATTCGTAATTATTCTAAATGTTTCTAAAATGGTGGACGCGCATGCGCAATCGCCAAAAAAAAAAAAAAAAAAAAGGAAACCGGGGGGGACTTTTACAGGGCTCTCCTGCCCTCATTTCTTGAGCTATCCTCAAGAACTTCACCCTCTCTCCCTCAATATAGGCGGCTTGTTTGCTTTCCGCTTGCTATGCGCAGCGCACCACCCTCTCCACTCGGAAACCCAGCCCAGAATGGCTCACCAGGGCTACGCAGGGGGCTTTTATGGCGATTTTCCACGTGGACGCAGAGGACGCTAGCCCCTACCTTTGTGTCCATCGTGGAAACGTCTGATTGGCCTGGGAGCGGCAGCCATTTTAGGCTGTGCTAGGCTCCCATTCAAAGTAGGTTGCAGAAACAAAAAAAAATTAAAAAAATATTTTCAATATATATTTTTTAAAAAATTTTGGGGAAAAAAATTAACGAAACATTAAGACACATTTAGAGAATGGGCCAAGGATGGTTCAAATTACATTGCTGGTTGCGCCCAGGGACAACGTCTCGGAACTCGATTCAAAAAGCGAGAACAATCCGAAATAATTCCGATATAAGAATCATAACGATTTTTTGGACAACCCTATAAAATACGTACAACAGAAGTTGACTGTGGCCTTGTCCTTGGTTCGAGGAAGTATGACGTTGTTTTTGCCAGACGCTGCAGCGTTAAAAACTATAACTCCCCACCTTTAATCTCAAGTGGTACATTAAAGTAGCATCAGGCAGTGGCTTCTTGAATGTTTTAAGTCACAACTCCCATCGGTTTTGTCCTTTGGCAATGCTAATCGAGAATGATTGGAAACGGAGTCCTATCTGATACCCTGTTTCCCTGAAAATAAGACATCCCCAGAAAATAAGACCCAGTAGAGGTTTTGCTGAATTGCTAAATATAAGTCCTCCCCCGAAAGTAAGACCTAGCAAAGTTTGTGATTGGAAACATGCAGGATCGGTAAATGTACATACCATAGATTGTTGTACATGGAAATAATGGTAGCAACAAGAAATAATAATAATAATAATAATAATAATAATAAGAAGAAGAAGAAGAAGAAGAAGAAGAATGCAAATGCAATTAAGGCCAAGATTGAAAAATCAGCTGATGACCCAAAATGCAGACTGTGCAAGGAAACTGACGAAACCATGGATCATATCCTCAGCTGCTGTAAGAAAATTGCACAGACAGACTACAAACAGAGGCACAACTATGTGACCCAAATGATTAATTGGAACTTATGCCTCAAGTACCACCTCCCAGCAGTAAAGAACTGGTGGGATCACAAACCTGCAAAAAGTATTGGAAAATGAACACGCAAAGATACTGTGGGACTTCCAAATCCAGACTGACAAAGTTCTGGAACACAACACACCAGACATCACAGTTGTGGAAAAGAAAAAGGTTTGGATCATTGATGTCGCCATCCCAGGTGACAGTCGCATTGATGGAAAAACAACAGGAAAAACTCAGCCGCTATCAGGACCTCAAGATTGAACTTCAAAGACTCTGGCAGAAACCAGTGCAGGTGGTCCCGGTGGTGATGGGCACACTGGGTGCCGTGCCAAAAGATCTCAGCTGGCATTTGGAAACAATAGACATTGACAAAATTACAATCTGCCAACTGCAAAAGGCCTCCCTACTGGGATCTGCGCGCATCATCCGAAAATATATCACACAGTCCTAGACACTTGGGAAGTGTTCGACTTGTGATTTTGTGACATGAAATCCAGCATATATATCTTGTTTGCTGTGTCATAATAAAATAATAATAATAATAATAATAATAATAATAATAATAATAATAATAATAATAATAATATAACTTTATGCTTCTATCCCACCTCCATCTCCCAGAAGGGACTCAGGGCAGCTTACACAGGGACAAGCCCAACAACAACATAAATTTACATACGAACAGAAATTTAAAACAGTAATTTAAAAACAGTATAGCAATAAAATCTAATATAGAAATTCTTGAAAGGATTCACAGTTTGGTTATGCTGGTTTGTGATGACAACTACTGTACAGTAGATAATAAATTTGCATTTTTTAAAAATTCAACCATGAATGTGAATTCTTCTTTGTGGAAAAATAAGACATCCCCTGAAAATAAGACCTAGTGCCTCTTTGGGAGCAAAAATTAATATAAGACACTGTCTTATTTTCGGGAAAACAGGGTATCCGTCAGGGTTCCAGTCATTCCGCTTTATCTGCCTTCTTCTCTTTTCTCTCTTGCCTTCCAAGTGAGTATCTGAATAAGATGATATATATGTATATGTATGTGTGTGTATATATATATATATTTATATATATATATCCAACTCAGCTACTAAAGCAGCAGCTTGCTTAACTGATTTGTTGTTGATGGCAAGGCGTCTTGGAAATCTGTCATTCACACTGTCACAGAAAGATGAAACTGGCTTGATGGCAACTAACAACAACAACATTGATTTGTTGATGCTAACAGAAAAAACTTTCCAGGGCATCTTATACTTTTTAAAATTATTTTGAAAGAGGTAGGTGATATCCAAATATACATACATACACACAATTTAAAAACTTGGGGAAGGACAAAACACATAGGAATGATCAGGAAAGGGCTGGGGGTACATTGAAAACTTCCTTTCTATCCCCTACTCAGAAACAATTTCTATAATATATATTCCCGTCCATGTCCCGGTTCATTTTTCTGTTATAGTCCTTTTCTTAATATATAAATCTAATTTTTCCCACTTTGTATTCTTAATCAATTCTCCTCTTTCAGATAAAACGTTAATTTGTCCATTTCCTTTATTTCTTCCAATTTCTCCAACCAGTGTTCCAACTGCGGGATCTGTTCTGTTTTCCATCTTTTTGCAATAGTTATTCTTGCAGCTGTAGAAATATATGTAAATAGTTTAGCATCGTTAGAGTCTAATTCAAGTGATGTGTCCAAAATTCCCAATAAGTAGTATTCCGGCTTCATAGGGTATTTTTTATTCAATATTTTTTGTGACTCTTCGTGGATCATTCTCCGAAATCTTTGTAACTTTCCACATGTCCACCATGAATGATAAAATGACCCTTCCTGCGATTTAGATTTCCAACAATCCTTCTGGTAATTTTTGTACATTGAATTTAATTTTTGGGGGGTCATGTATGGCATCTTATACTTATTTAGCTTCCTCCTTCCCTCCCAGTCATCGTGTTTCTTGGATTTGTCCTCCACGCTGCTCTGCATCCACCTTCTGGCTAGAAATAAATAGGTTGGATTCAGGTTTTGGCCCAGGTACCTCCAGCTATATGCACAGATGTCTATTATATACAGCAAAAAGGGGGGGGGGGAGGAAAAGTATGGTATATAATAAGTAAGTTATAGTTCTATATTTCCTCAAACAGAGGGAACTCTAGGATTACCCGAAGAAGGTCTACCTGAAGAAGGTCACCGAAACTGTATGCATATCTGGGAGACCAGTCGTTGCTATTGACATGGAACTTTGATTTACTTTGAATGATCGATTTTGAAGAAGAGTATTACAAACCTTGAGAACATTATCAAGATTATATTTGTTAAAATTGGACATTGAAATGTGTACTTATCTGTACAGTTGGAATATATAAACTGATATTACAATCATAATATATGTGATTATATCACTTGAGGAAATACAGAACTATAACTTACTTTAAAGTATATTATATACCATACTTTTCCTTTTTTTCCTTTTTGCCAGGTACCTCCGGGCCTGGATCAATCCTGATCTATCAATCCTATTGGACGGAGCTTCTTCATTTTCTTTTGTTTTCCCACCTCTTCCTTGGACACCCCCACCCCAGCATCAGTTTCTGTACTTCTGAAAATTCTGGTTTGCACTGACGATGATACCTCCCTTCTTGTATCTGGGTGGCACAATTCTGGCTCCATAATCCCCATTGCACTAACAGCCTAAACATCAAACATAGACGGTCCTGTAATGGTGCCAGGGCTCTTGGGGGCGAAGCAGGAAGACATTTCGATTAGTAGAGCCATTGACGTCATGTGCCACCCTCTCTCAAATCTCCCCGTTCCCTTTAAGCTTAGATGAAATCCTCACAATACCTGTTGAGGAAAGATGTATATATTCCCAGAAACCATATATTGTCATGAACTCTCTGTGTGTGCATACATATCCTCACACTACACAACCCCTGCTCCAATGCCATATATCTGGCAACTGTAAACATGCACATTTCCATTAAGCCACTTCAAACACTTCTGATCTCTTCTGATTTTAGAAGCTAAATAGCATCAACCCTGGCTAGTGTTACAGGATTTTCATGCCACGATTTGTTGAGAGAGAGTTTGGCACTCACTGGGTTTCCATGGCCAAACCACCTCACCGGTTTTTGATATAGCACTACAACTGTGAGTAATTTTAGGAGCCCAGGTGGTGAAGTGTGTTAAAGCACTGAGCTGCTGAACTTGCAGACCAAAAGGTCCCAGGTTCAAATCCTGGGAGCGGAGTGAGCGCCAGCTGTTAGTTCCAGCTTCTGCCAACCTAACACTTCGAAAACATGCCAATGTGAGTAGATCAATAGGTACCGCTCCGGCAGGAAGGTAAGGGCGCTCCATGCAGTCATGCCGGCCACATGACCTTGGAGGTGTCTATGGACAACGCCGGCTCTTCGGCTTAGAACTGGAGATGAGCACCAACCCCCAGAGTCAGACATGACTGGACTTAACATCAAGGGAAAACCTTTACCTTTTATAGGTAGGTCTAGGAAAGAATCTTGAAGGACTGCTGGGAGCTGGAGCAGACAGCACCGATTGAATGGTGTGATTAAGTACAAAGCCGGAACTTGTAACATCCCATCAAGAGGATGTTCCATAGCCTTCCTTTCCAGTTTGATTGCCCCTTATGTGTGGAGGAAAGAGTTTCTGACCCCTGTGATGGAGAACGCTGAACAATCAGGGCTCTGAATCACATTGAATCCTGAATAAGCAGAGAAGATTCTCCTCTTCCAAAGCCTTCCTCCACATGGAGAGGATGATGGGACTGATGCTGGACCACAACAGCACTCGTATGGGATAACCAAGACAGGAGCAGAATTTAAAACAGTCTTAACAGACTAGAGAGATGAGCCGAAACTACCAAAATGAAGTTCAACAGGGACAAATGCAAGATACTTCACTTTGGCAGAAAAAATGGAAATCAAAGATACAGAATGAGGGACGATGCCTGGCTCGACAGCAGTACGTGTGAAAAAGATTTTGGAGTCCTTGTGGACAACAAGTTAAACATGAGCCAACAATGTGATGCGGCGGCAAAAAAAGCCAATGGGATTCTGGCCTGTATCAATAGGAATATAGTGTCTAGATCCAGGGAAGTCCTGCTCCCCCTTATTCTATTCTGCCTTGGTCAGACCACTTTACCTGGAATCACACTGTGTCCAATTCTGGGCACCGCAGTTGAAGGGAGATGTTGACAAGCTGGAAAGCGTCCAGAGGAGGGCAACTAAAATGATTAAGGGTCTGGAGAACAAGCCCTATGAGGAGCGGCTTAAAGAGCTGGGTATGTTTAGCCTTCAGAAGAGAAGGCTGAGAGGAGACATGATAGCCATGTACAAATACGTGAAGGGAAGTCATAGGGAGGAGGGAGGGAGCTTGTTTTCTGCTGCCCTGGAGACTGGGATGCAGAACAATGGCTTCAAACGCATGAAAGGAGATTCCACCTGAACATCAGGAAGAACTTCCTCACTGTGAGAAAGGCTGTGGAACTCTCTGCTGCGGAGTGTGGTGGAGGCTCCTTCTATTGAGGCTTTTAAACAGAGGCTGGATGTCGGGGGTGCTTTGAATGCGATTTCCTGCTTCTTGGCAGGGGGTTGGACTGGATGGCCCATGTGGTCTCTTCCAACTCTACTATTCTATGATTCTATGATTCTAGGATGTGGAACAATGGCTTCAAACTACAGGAAAGGAGATTCCACCTGAACATTAGGAAGAACTTCCTGACTGTGAGAGAGAGCTGTTCAGCAGAGGAACTCTCCGCTGCGGAGTGTGGTGGAGGCTCCTTCTTTGGAGGCTTTTAAACCAAGGCTGGATGGCCATCTGTCGAGGGTGCTTTGAATGTGATTTCCTGCTTCTTGCAGGGGACTGGACTGGATGGCCCATGAGGTCTCTTCCAATTCTATGATTCTATGGCTTCTCCCCTTCCTATGCATTCTATGCACAATGCCTGAAAGCTCACTGTTTCAATAGGACTATATAGGTAAGGTAAAGGTTTTCCCCTGGCGTTAAGTCCAGTCGTGTTCGACTCTGGGGGTTGGTGCTCATCTCAATTTCTAAGCCGAAGAGCCGGCGTTGTCCGTAGACACCTCCAAGGTCATGTGGCCACTGGCATGACTACATGGAGTGCCGTTACCTTCCCACCGGAGCGGTACCTATTGATCTACTCACATTTGCATGCTTTCAAACTGCTAGGTTGGCAGAAGCTGGAGCTAACAGCGGGCGCTCATTCAGCTCCCCAAATTCGAACCTGCGACTTTTCGGTCTGCACGTTCAGCAGCTCAGTGCTTTAACACACTTTGCCACTGGGGCAAAGATGTAAGGCTAAATGATTCCCTTAATTTTTGGAAATCCCTTAGGGAAAGGGCTACGGGAACCATTAGGATTTGTGCTTCCACTTCAAACTGTGTCTTTATGCCTCTGAAAGAGGAGAGAATGGTAACAATTTTCCTTAGAGGAAGATGATCGGTATTGCAGCCCAGGGTGATGAAACTCACTAGGAACCTGTGGACCATAGCGCAATTACGGTGATGAATAAGTCATAAAGTTGTTCTTTGCAAAGAACTCCTTGTGCTTAATGTATGCAAACAGATTTCAGTTTCATGCCACTGGGCACAGCCAATCCCAGGGAAGCAAGGCTTATTGCGGAAGCCTCCAACACAGCCGCGCAAGGGAACCACGGTGCACGGATTCTAATCTCCCCCAAGAGCCCCTCCAGCCACGGTCTACGAGGAGTTATACAAGCAAATTGAATGGCAGGTGGATGCCCAATAGAGGTGACATGCTAAATTGGATTTAACCCGGCAAGAGACGAAAATGGGCTTTTATGTAACAACCCATGCATTTTCAAAGAGTGAGCAACATGGCCCCTTTCCCAATGCAGACCATCATTCATCCTTTATTCATACGGTGTGTGCAATGGCACTGCCAGGGACCTTGTGTCCTGGAAATGGAAAGTGTAACACCTCCAAGGGACTTGGCAAGCTGACAAGGCCTCCGGAGCAAGCACAAGCTGTAAATGTAGCCACAAAACATGGCACATTGGTGTCCTGCCAACACTCAAGCGGTATGCATTGACCCCTTTGGCTTACACATTTTGCCCCCAAAAGGTGATGCCAGTCTGTGCGTGCCAATGCTAAAGCTTCTTCTTACATAAAGCTCAGCTGCTTGTAGATGGACCTCAAACATGTTTCCAGGCCTCACTCAGTTATAACCAGTTACTTATAATTAATAATTGATTATCTCAATAATGAAGATAATAGCTATAGTACATTTTGGCAACTCTGTTAAAGATAATACAATTCCTTTGGTGGCACGACCAATACTTTTGTCATTTTTATAATCATACTAGCTTGGGGACCCGGCGGTGCCCGGGTTATTAGAACAGTGGTTCTCAACCTGTGGTGTTTTGGCCGACAACTCCCAGAAATCCCAGCCAGTTTAGCAGCTGTTAGGATTTCTGGGAGTTGAAGTTAAAAACATTTGAGGATGTAAAGCCACTGTATTAGAAGAAAGCCTTCAACAACACACAGAAGAAGGCATTGTTTGTTTTGGGATGTTAGGTAATATCATTGAAGTTTGGTCCAGATCCGACATTGGCTGGGTTCCGTGCTGTCTGGATAATAATAATAATAATAATAATAATAATAATAATAATAATAATAATAATACTTGAACTACAACTCCCAGATCCGAGGTAAATCACCCCCAAACTTGGCCATGTTGGGTCTGTGTGCCAAGTTTGGTTGAGATCTGACGTCAGCTGGATTCAGTGCTCTCTGGATGCAGGTGAACTATAACTCCCAAAATCACTCCCATTCCCACTCCCCCCTGTAGTATGTTCAGTTGGTCATGGGGCTTCTCTGTGCCAAGTTTGATCCCGATCTATTGTTGGTGGGGGTCAGAGTACCAGTGAAGGTACTGGGAGTCCCATCATCCGTGGCAAGTGTGGTCCAGATGCATTGTTGGCTGGGTGAACAGTACTGTCTGGATGTAGGTCAAGTTCAGCTCTTGTAAATCATGGTGTGAATTCTCCCCTAACCTCTTGTTCAGTTGCTGATCAATTCCTCTGTTCACTGTGTGCCAGGAAATGGTATGAAAGGGTTAAGATAGAGGCGGTGGGCGGGGTCATGCAAATGAAGGAACCCTGGGATGTCCATTCTGGAGGAAAAATAGAACATCTAGGATGAAACGGGCCCCACATGAAAGCCTTGACTTGGATGGGGGGCAGAATGGTGTTTGTGGAGGACACGGGCAGGGTTTGGGCTGTATGTTCGTGGCGCTCACTATAACCTACAAAATCAGGCGAGGGAGTGATTTGGTGGCTCCATGGCACTGGAAACAATAGCCTGTTTGTAGAAACTGGAGGCTGTCTGTATGCGCCCAATACATACAAATAGATTTTTCACTTTTATTATGGATATAGAAGATATAGAAGATAGAGAAGATAGAGATAGAGATAGTGATAGATAGATGTAGCCTCACTCTTGGTGAATCTATACTGTAGAATTAATGCAGTTTGATACCACTTTAATAGCTGTGGCTCAATGCTACCGACCAAGGGTCCTCAAACTTTTAAAGTGGAGGGCCGATTCATGGTCCCTCAGATTGTTGAGGGGCCGAATTATCATTTGAAAAAATAAAATAAAAACAAATTCCTATGCTTACTGCACATGTTTTATTTGTAGTGCAACCCCCCCCCCAAAAAAAAACCCGCAGCAACATTTATTTATTTATTTATTTATTTACTACATTTATACCCCACCCTCTCTCACCCCGAAGGGGACTCAGAGCAGCTTACAAGTTGTATGTACATACAATATATTATATTATTAGCATAGCACAATATTAGCATTAGATATTACTATATTGTACTATACCATTATACCGTAATATTATTAGTAATATTACATTTAATATATAATATATAATTAATATTATTATATTATACAATATTATTATATTGTATTATTATTAGTAGCCGCCCTGAGTCCCCTATTGGGTGAGAAGGGCGGGGTAGAAATACTGTAATAAATAAATAAATAAATAAATGTTATATTGTATTACATTATAATATTATCACCAATATTATATGTATACACAATATATTATATTATTACCATTTCATTCATTTACAATATTTCATTTACAATATTGGTAAATGAAAGAACAATACAATATTTAAAAATAAAAATAATTTTAACCAACCTACTCTAAACTTATCAGGATTTCAGTGGGAAATGTGGGCCTGCTTCTGGCCAATGAGATAATCAAGTAGGATTGTTGTTGTTGGTTGATTCCAAAGCATTGAGCTAAGAGTTATAGTATCAAACTGCAATCATTCTGCAACAAAAAATATATTCGAGGTCCTCGAGATGTAACTGTAACTATTACTAACCACTTTAGTTGTTACTAGCTGTGCCCGGCCATGCGTTGCTGTGGCGAAGTATGGTGGTATGGGAAATAAAGTATTGAGGAATTGGTGGTAGTTAAGGTAAAGGGTAAAGGTGTGGAGTCCAGATAATCCAGTTAAAGCAGATAATATAAGATTATAAATGGGTTATATAGCTGTGTGGAAGGGCCTTGAGTCTACACTGCCATCTAATCTAGTGCAAATTAGATAATCTGTGGAAGAGGCCTGAGGCCTAAGTCTGCCTGTCCCCTGGGTGAGTGGGTTGCTAGGAGACCAAGTGGGCAGAGCTTAGCCTTCTAACTGGCAGAAATTGGATAAAAACAATTATTCCTCTCCCTCTAATTAGGACTCTATTTTTCTTTTCATTTTGTTGTATCAACCTAGAGGCATGGATGATGGGTTGTGTTGTCAATTATTGAGGTTGTGGGGTGTTTTGTTTTGTTGTTTTGGCGGTCGCCAGGATTCCATCACTCTTTTATATATATAGATTAGTTGCAACTCTGTAAGCTCTGGGCCCACATCCAGCTAACCGGTAATAGGAATGTAATGTTTATAGTTTGGTCATTACCATCAGTATCGTCATCCCTGTTTCCTTTTCTCCAAAACGAGGAATCAAGGAGGTTTACTGGTATTTCCCTGTTCCTTCTTTTTGCAGATTTGCAAAACTACTATATCAGAGTGTTCTTACATTTTCTGAGCCATCTCTAGACACTTTATTAATACTTCTATGGCCATGGTAAGTGTTCTTAGTCAGCATCTGTCCAGACACTCTCAAATATTATAGATTCTGAGGACAAGCTCTTTGGAGAGCCTTGGGTGTCCCTAAATATCTTTAACTGCCAGACACTTGGCATGAGTAAACAGAAAACGCATTCAATAAACCCAGAGATCTGGCCAGAGTTGGAAGCAAAATACAAGTGGAGACAGAATATTTCTTAGGCTTACGTCTCAGTTTTTTGTGTATACCTTGCTGTGGGAAGAGATACACTTCATATCCATAAAACAGGAGAAAAAGGAATCCTGTTTGCATAAATTTTGCATATGCTAATCTATCCAGGTAGAACAAATTCAAACATAATGACTATAACTGAAATCAAAATGCAGTTCTTCTCAGCACAGCGGGGGTGATGTTGACTTGGGGCCCATTCGCACAACAGAATTATAGCACTTTTATTCCAGTTTAATTGCAGTAGTTCTATCGCACAGTACCCTAGGATTTTAGGGGAAGAGCACTGAGAATTCCCAGCCAGAGCTCTTCCAGTGCCTCACCAAACTACAAATCCCAGGATTCCGTAGGATGCAGCCACTGCAGTTAAAGGAGAATGGCAAAAGTAAATAATGTAGTTTGTAGAGATGTGCATGAAATTTTTCCTTCGTTTCCTTCGTTTCCTTCACGCTATCATTTCGACCATTTGTCTACATAAAACGGAATGATGAGATTTTCATAGGAAACTAGAGGCAACACAAAAATGAAAGCCGCACAGTCGCCGTGCTTGCTTTTGTTTTCCTTTCTTTTCAGCCCCGTAACAATAAGCAGGTACTGACAGAGGGCTGCTTTCTCATTACCGATGGGTCTTAATAATAATAATATTAATATGTATATATATTAATGACGATAGTTACTATGGGATCTTAAACTGAGTCTGGAAGAGGAGTGCCTCCCCATTGCATCGGATGTGTGCCAATGGGTCTTAATACTAATATATATATATATATATATATATATATATATATATATATATATATACTAGCTGTGCCCGGCCACGCGTTGCTGTGGCAAAGTGGTGGTGGTATTGGTTAAAAAAAAATATTTGATGTTATTTGCAATTTTTTATTAATTTTATTGTAAGTTATACTTTATTTATTATATTTTATTATTTTCTTGTATTATTTTTAGTTATTTTCTGTTATTATAGTATTTTATTGTATTAATTTTTAGTGTTTTTTTATTATTTTTATTGGGTTGCTAGGAGACCAAGTTGGAGGAGCTTAGCCTTCTAACTGGCAGCAATTGGATAAAAGCAATTATTCCTCTCTCTCTCTCTAATTAGGACTTTATTTTTCTTTTCTTTTTGTTGTATCAACCTAGAGGCGTGGATGATGGGTTGTGTTGTCAAATTTCGAGGTTGGGGGGCCTGTAGTTTTGTTGTTTTGTGGGTCGCCGTGATGCCATCACTCTTTTATATATATATATATATATATATATATATATATATATATACACACACACACACACACACACACACACACACACACACACACTAGCTGTACCCGGCCACGCGTTGCTGTGGCGTTGTCTGGTGGTGTTGGTGAGAAATTGTTGAGGTAGTGGTGGTATTGAATGTCTGTTGTATGGTTGTCTTTATGTTTAGTATTCACACTGAAGTGGATTCTATGGCAGTGTGGAGTCAAGATAATCCAGTTCAAAGCAGATAATATAAGATTCTAAATGGGTTATATAGCTGTGTGGAAGGGCCTTGAGTCTACACTGCCATATAATCCAGTTCAAATTAGATAATCTGTGGAAGAGGCCTAAGAGAGGCCTAAGTCTGCCTGTCCCCTGGGCTGAGTTGGTTGCTAGGAGAGCAAGTGGGCGGAGCTTAGCCTTCAAACTGGCAGCAATTGGATAAAAACAATTATTCATTTCCCTCTAATTAGGACTTTATTTTTCTTTTCTTTTTGTTGTATCAACCTAGAGGCATGGATGATGGATTATGTTGTCAAATTTCGAGGTTGGGGAGCCTGTAGTTTTGTTGTTTTGTGGGTCGCCGTGATGCCATCACTCATTTATATATATAGATTATAATAATAATAATAATAATAATAACGATAGTTACTCTGGGGCCCTAAGCTGAGTCTGGGAGAGGAGTGCCTCCCCATGACAGCTGATGTGTGGTGATGGGTCTTAATAATAATAATAATAATAATAATAATAATAATAACAACAACAACAACAACAACAACAACAACAACAGTACTCTGGGGAAGACCCAAACATTTTAAAAGTTGGTGGGCTAAAAGGAATCGAAATGTCCTTGTGTGTGGCACTCCAGCCCAAAAACCGAGCCGGGTGGGGAGGGGATGTGAGCCTCGAGAGCCCTTCCATTGCAGCCAATGGTATGAAATTTTTGGGTTTCTTTGAAAGCGAGATGAAAATTTTTGTTAGCGGGAACTAATACAAAAATGATACGAAACGAATGAAACTACACAAAACGAACAGCAATTCCATACAAAAGCACAACACTAGTAGTTTGAACTGCATTATCTGGTCAGTGTAGAACCAGCCTATAAAAAAGGAGACTTTTTAGAGTTAACCATCAATTGATAATCCAATTACCCACAAACAGGCTTTAGTCCAATGAGTACTTCTCCGACTTGCTCACAGGACCACCTCCCCCCAATCCATTATAATCTTGGGTCTTGAGTGGATGTGACTACCTGAAGATCACCTAACATATTCATGGCTCATCATGGACTTGAATCCGGATCTCCCTGCTGCCACAGCTGCATTTCAACCACTGCAACTGTTTTGATTCTGCGTGTGCATCTCATCCTCCCTCTCTTCAGAGCCCTTGGATAATAGGGAATCTGACTTTCAATCAGATCATGACAGATGTCCCTTAGATCTGCTTCAGTCACTTTCTGCTCCTGCCAAATGGTATTTATGGAGGGTTGAAGAGTTTCCATTACTCGCTTTGTTGTTTGCAGCTAATCAAATGACAAGTGGATCAAGCCAGGGTGGGGAAGGAGGGCTACAAAGATGGTATCTTGCTTGCATTTTGCCCTCATAAAGGCATTAGGGAGCTTCTCAGTCCAGCTGCAGTGTGGAAAAGACATTGGAAGAAAGCAAAATGAAATCAAGAGAAAGGGAGAAACAGCATACCCAAACAGGACCGAATGAAGCAGTCCATTTATCATAGAGTTCAGGGAAGGATTCTCAATTTTCTGTGTCTGGCTTTCCAGCATGTAGAGAAGAACAAAATACCGTATATACTCAAGTATAAGTCGACCCGAATATAAGCCGAGGCACCGAGGAGCCTCGGTGGCAAAGTGTGTTAAAGCACTGAGTAAGTAAGTAAGTAAGTAAAAGTTTATTTGTATACCGCCCTCTCTCCCGAAAGTGACACGGGGCGGTTTCCAATATAAAATCAGCATAAAACATTGTACAATAAAACACTGAAAACACCATAGAACACTATAAGAATACAAAAAAAAAGAAAACAAAACATAACAATTGGCTAAAACAATCACATAAACAGAAGCAATATAATCACTCAAATAACATATGAGCTGCTGAACTTGCAGACCGAAAGGTCCCAGGTTCAAATCCTGGGAGCGGAGTGAGCGCCCACCGTTGCTCCAGCTTCTGCCAACCTAGCAGTTCGAAAGCAAGCCAATGTGAGTAGATCAATAAGTACTGCTCTGGCGGGAAGGTAACGGCGCTCCATGCAGTCATGCAGAACACATGATCTTGGAGGTGTCTAAGGACAACTCCGGCTCTTTGGCTTAGAAATGGAGATGAACACCAACCCCCAGAGTCAGACATGACTGGACTTAACGTCAGAGGAAAACCTTTACCTTACTACCTAATTTTACCACAAAAAACTGGGAAAACATTGACTCCAGTATAAGCCGAGATACCAATAAAATTACATTAATTGAGGCATCAGTAGTTTAAATGTTTTTGAATCTTTACATCAAACTGTAATTTAAGATATGACCGTTCAACTCTGATTAAATCATTAATTTCATCTTCTTCAATGTAAATGTGCTTATGTATCCTTGTAATAATAATAAATATAATAAATAATAAATGTAATAATAATAATAAATGCAGTAAAATAATAAATGTAATAATAAATACAGTAAAATAATAAATGTAATAATAATAAATAATAGAGTAAAATAATAAATGTAACAATACCAATAATAATAGAGAAAAATAATAAATACAGTAGCGACTCACTTATCCAACATAAACAGGCCGGCAGAGTGTTGGATAAGCGAATATGTTGGATAAGAATGAGGCATTAAGGAAAAGCCTATTAAACATCAAATTATGTTATGATTTTAAAAATTAAGCACCAAAACATCATGTTATACAACAAATTTGACATAAAAAGTAGTTCAATACGCGGTAATGCTACATAGTAATTACTGTATTTACGAATTTAGCACCAAAATACCACTATGTATTGAAAACATTGACTACAAAAATGCGTTGGATAATCCAGAATGTTGGATAAGCGAGTGTTGGATAAGTGAGATTCTAATGTATACCATATATACTTGAGTATAAGCCGACCTGAATATAAGCCCACCAGGACCCTCACCCGAGTATAAGCCGAGGAGGTTTTCTTTCAGTCCTAAAAAAGGGCTGAAAAGCTAGGCTTATACTCGAGTATATACAGAAATCACTGAGATAATAGAACTGCAAGAGATCTATGGAAGAGATCACAAGGGCCATCCTGTCCAACTCCCTGCCATGCAGGAGCACATAGTTAAAGCACTCTTGATAGATGGCCACCCAGTCTTTCTTTAAAAGCTTCCACCTCTTCAGCCACTCCATCATCATGGAAGTAGTTACCTCCACAGCAATACTTTGGTGAATATTGTGAAACTGACCAGTTCGATATCCTGCACATTTATGTCCAGGTACAAACAGTGAAGTCCCATGCTGAATACCAGCCTTAGCTTTCAAAACTGTCTAAGGAAAACAAAACAAAATAAAAATCTGAGCCCAATCAATACAGCTAAATTTCTCCTCCCCGATTTGCTTCGATAGTGAAGCCTGAGTAGAATCCATGTGTTGTAGCCCAGCCGTCAGATCAGGCCCTTCACAGGTGATGGATGTAGACTCAGAGACTGAATCGGTTGATGAGCTCCTGCAAGACTGGGATCCGAGCCCAGTGACCTTGCAGATGCCTGTAGTTATACCTTCAGAAAGTCAGTTAATTGGGGAAAATTCCGATGATCACCCAAACTTAGATTCATTGGATGGAGAGACAGCTGGGGAGGATACATTCTTTGACAGCAGACAATCTATCTCTCAAGAAAGGAGTCAAAGAGAATGTCTAAGGCGAAGTAGTAGATTAGCCCTCAAAGGCTGTTGAGTCAACTTTCCCTTGTGAAATGTGAGGTGCCTGGATTCTCAAGGTAAACAACCTTGGGAATCCCTTAAAGCGACTTCACGCCCGCATTTCCTTGCGGAGTCAACTTTGCTTTCCTCAAAAGAGATTCCCATGTTCCAGTGTCCAGCTCCTAGCCTTGTTTCCTGCCTTGTTCCCGTGCCTGGTTTCCAGAACTCCAAGTCGCATTGCATCCCGTGACTCTCGAGTAGACCTCGTTTTGTTTACCTTGCTTTCCTTTTCCTGATTCAAGACTTTCCATCCAAGCTGCGCCATGCCCTGTGACTCTAGAGTATACCTCGCCTTGTTGTTCCAGTTTCTTGTTACTGCGGATGATTGTTTTTCAATGTGGATTACAGTTGCTGAATTTGCTACGTCTTGTTTGGATCTCTGCAACCTTGGATTACTTGCTGCCTTTGATTCATTGAATGGAACTATCGAGTTCTGTCTGTGGATTATAACTTTCTGAGACTTTGCTGGACTATAATTGCACAGTCAAGTGCCTTTTATTATAGACTATATATTTCAGAGACTTTTTAAAATAATGTTTGTGTTGTTTTATGATTGGAAACCGCCCTGAGTTCCATCCGGGAGATAGGGCGGTATATAAATAAAGTTATTATTATTATTATTATTATTATTATTATTATTATTATTTATTTTATTATTATGACACAGCAAACAAGATAGATATGCTGGATTTCGTTTCACAAAATCACAAGACGAACACTTCCCAAGTGTCTAGGACTGTGTGATGTATTTTCGGATGATGCGTGCAGATCCCAGTCGGGTGGCCTTTTGCAGTTGGCAGATCGTGATTTTGTCAATGTCTATTGTTTCCAAATGCCAGCTGAGATCTTTTGGCACGGCACCCAGTGTGCCCATCACCACCGGGACCACCTGCACTGGTTTCTGCCAGAGTCTTTGAAGTTCAATCTTGATGTCCTGACAGCGGCTGAGTTTTTCCTGTTGTTTTTCATCAATGCGACTGTCACCTGGGATGGTGACATCAATGATCCAAACCTTTTTCTTTTCCACAACTGTGATGTCTGGTGTGTTGTGTTCCAGAACTTTGTCAGTCTGGATTCGGAAGTCCCACAGTATCTTTGCGTGCTCATTTTCCAATACTTTTGCAGGTTTGTGATCCCACCAGTTCTTTGCTGCTGGGAGGTGGGACTTGAGGCATAAGTTCCAATGAATCATTTGGGCCACATGGTTGTGCCTCTGTTTGTAGTCTGTGCAATTTTCTTACAGCAGCTGAGGATATGATCCATGGTTTCGTCAGTTTCCTTGCACAGTCTGCATTTTGGGTCATCAGCTGATTTTTCGATCTTGGCCTTAATTGCCTTTGTTGTTATGGCTTTCTCCTGGGCTGCAAGGATCAGGCCTTCTGTCTCCTTCTTCAGGGTCCCATTCGTGAGCCAGAGCCAGGTCTTCTCCTTATCAGCTTTTCCTTCAATTTTGTCAAGGAACTTTCCATGCAATGTTTTGTTGTGCTAGCTGTCAGCTCTAGTTTGTAGTGTGGTTTTCTTGTACTGGTTTGTTGTCTGCTGTGTTTTGAGGAGTTTCTGATTTTTGACTTCAATCAAAGCAGGTTCTTCACTTTGCTTTCCATATTCTGCCAGGGCATGTTCTTCTTCTTTGACTGCTTGTTTTACTTGTAAGAGTCCTCTGCCCCCTGATCTTCTAGGCAGATATAGCCGGTCAACATCACTGCGAGGGTGCAGTGAATGGTCATGAGTTTTCTTGTTTTTCTGTCCAAATTGTCCAGTTCCATCTGTGTCCAGTTTATGATGCCAGCAGTGTTTTTTATTATTATTATTATTATTATTATTATTATTATTATTATTATTATTATTATATTTGCTTGCATATATATATTTAATCTTCAATAAACTGCTTTGCTTTTGATACTGGTCTGAGTTTGGTTTTCAAAGTGCTCCAGTAAGCCTAGGGTGCAACACCATGGTGATGATATTCATCCAGAAGTGTTTTTCTCCTTCCGTCTCTTTCAAGTTAGACAGTGTTCAAATGTTCAATGTTGTGCCCCAAAAAGGGGAACTGCAGGAGCAGGAATTGAAGAAGAGAAGAAGGAGGAGGATGTGCTTCATTTTTCTTTCCAAAAGAATCCCATATGAGTGTTTGGAGTCATTAGAAAACCATTTCCACCTGCTACTAATTTTCCTGTCCCTCACAAAGGATGTTTGTTTGTTCAAAAAAAAATATGGAGAGGGGGCTGTGAAAACTCCATGCTGACCCTCATCAATAGTTAAACCATTTGGAGAGACAGCCAAGCGTATGTGCTGGACACCTCTGTGGTCAAAACAAGGACAAGGCATTGGGACAATGGAGGAGAAGGCACGCAACATGAGCCGCCCATGTCTCCGAAGCTTGCCAGAAGCTGGAAGGATGGTGGATGCTGTGGAAATCTGGTGGATAACGGAGAAAGCATGGGGGGCTGGCTCACAAGCAATATGTGTGGGGTTGGTTTCCAGCTTTGGAACCAGTTGACGCGCCTTGATTCCTGGTCTTTCTGGCATCGTTTTCTTTAAAAACAGCGTCTTACTGCTTATGACCTCATTTTATGGCAGATGTCTTTGTTCGCTTTCTGCGGTAAACAGCCATAAAGTAAGGTCATAAGCAAAAGGCGGTCCCATTAAAACGTTTAATGAATGCAGACGTAAATCTGCAGTGCATCATGTTGTTTTGGACCATATTGTCTCTCCCATTCTCCAGACTCCAAGCCACAGTCAAAGGCTCAAAGCCTGGCAAAGGAGAAGGCAAAAAAGATGTAGAAGTGAAGACTGCAAGCTGGTCATTAGGAACAATCAGATGTTGTGCACACGTGTGTGTGTTTTATATGAAATACCCCATTGCATAAATGAACCTTTGACATTCTGAACTACAGTTTCCATCACCCAGCCCTCTTGGCTAAGCCTGCTGGGGACAAAATATCCAGTGGGCCCCAAATATCTCAACGTCAAAAATATACATATTGCTAGCAAACAGTTTGCATTCCCTCCACAATCACCCCTCTACTTTTTAATTATTTTTTAATTAATTTATCAATCAAAATGTATAAGTTTACATTTTCCTCATTTTACAATATCTTAAACATATCATGTTGTATACAATCCGACAGTAAAAAAAATCAGGAACATCTTTAAGCATATTTCTTATCAGTTTTTTAACTTTTCCATTACAACTTTACTACATATCTCTCTACTACACACCTTTTATCTACTTATAATGTTTTATTATTATTATTATTAATTTATAATTCAAAATATGTAAGTATACATTCTTTCCTCATTTTACAGTTTCTTAAACATATCATATTGCACCTTTTACCTTTGTCAACTCGATATAGACACAGGGTCTATTCCCATCCCAATTTGCACTTCCAGAATTTGCAGCACTTTATCAGTCACCTTGTGTTTACAATATTTATATGGTGCACCTTACCCAGTCTACTTTTACAATCTCTCAGTTTTAATCCATGTTTTTATTAGTTCTTGTTTTTTATTGGCTAATGTTTTATTTTATTTTTATTTTTTATTTTTTTTATTGTGCAAGTTGTTGTCTATTGCTGTGTTTTATACTGCTACTGTTTTTATTCGGGCTTGGCCCCATGTAAGCCGCCCTGAGTCCCCTCCGGGGAGATAGAGGCGGGGTATAAAAATAAAGTTGTTATTATTATTATTATTATTATTATTATTATTATTATTATTATTATTATATTGTACACAATCCAACAATAAAGAAAAATCAAAATCAAAACATCTTTATGCATATTTCTTATCAGTTTTAGACTTTTCCATTACAACTTTACTACATCTCGCTCTACTACTACAGTAGAGTCTCACTTATCCAACACTCGCTTATCCAACGTTCTGGATTATCCAACACATTTTTGTAGTCAATGTTTTCAATATATCGTGATATTTTGGTGCTAAATTCATAAATACAGCAATTACTACATAGCATTACTGCATATTGAACTACTTTTTCTGTCAAATTTATTGTTAAACATGATGTTTTGGTGCTTAATTTGTAAAATCATAACCTAATTTGATGTTTAATAGGCTTTTCCTTAATCTCTCCTTATTATCCAACATATTCGCTTATCCAACATTCTGCCGGCCCGTTTACGTTGGATAAGTGAGACTCTACTGTACTACTTTTATCTACTACATAGAATCATAGAATCATAGAACAGTAGAGTTGGAAGAGACCTCATGGGCCATCCAGTCCAACCCCCTGCCAAGAAGCATGTTTTATTTATTTATTGTTGTTGTTGTTGTTGTTGTTGTTGTTGTTGTTGTTGTTGTTATACCTTTTCCCCCTCTTCCCTTCCTCTTATTTTGTGCCACCTTCACCAGGACCAACCAAGTCAATACTGTTTCACAAGTCCAAAACTTCATTGTCTCTGTTTCTGGCTTATACCCCTTTCCCTCATTAAAAATATACTCAATAAATTTTCTCCATATTTTCCAAAAATCTGTTTATTTCGATATTCCCTTTTAAATTTTAATATCATTAATATTGGGCCCCTGGTGGTGGCACAATGTGTTAAAGTGCTGAGCTGCTGAACTTGCAGACCAAGAGGTCCCAGGTCCAAATCCCGGGAGCGGAATGAGCACCCGCTGTTAGCCCCAGCTCCTGCCAACCTAGCAGTTCGAAAGCATGCAAATGTGAGTACATCAATAGGTACTGCTCCGGTGGGAAGGTAATGGTTCTCCATGTAGTCATGCCCATGGCCACATGACCTTGGAGGTGTCTACGGACAACGCCGGCTCTTCAGCTTAGAAATGGAGATGAGCACCAACCCCCAGAGTCAGACATGACTGGACTAAACGTCAGGGGAAACCTTTATATTACCTATTATTAATATTAAAATTAAAATCATCCCTCTACTTCTATCGATTCTGTATTCACAGATTCAGCCATTCACAGCTTGAAATATGTATTTCTATTAAAAAAAAAAACCAAAGCAAATCTTGATTTTGTTATTCAATGTAAGGGACACCCTACAATGGGACTTGAGGATCCACAGAGTTTGGTATCTTTGAGGAGTCTTGGAACCAAATTCCAGTGTATACTGAAGGCCCATGGTATGCCTTTTCTTATAATTTCAGTGCTGAGGAGGACTAACTAAGAGACAGTTCTTTTAGAAGGGTTGTCAAAGGAGATTTCTTTGTCTGAAAGGCTGTTGAAGTATTTATTTATTTATTTATTTACATCATTTATATTCCGCCCTTCTCACCCCGAAGGGGACTCAGGGCGGATCACATTACACATATTAGGCAAACATTCAATGCCTTTTTAACACAGGACAAAGACAAACAAACATAGCTCCGAGCGGGCCTCGAACTTATGACCTCCTGGTCAGTGACTCATTGCTCTCCCGTCTGCGCCACAGCCCCGGGCTAGAGGTATTCTCCTGTTGTTTACAACATCTCTGTAGCACTTTATTCTATTCCTTCAGTCGGACATAGTTTCTGTATTTATGCCTTCCCAAACACCTTATCTGGATAACAGTTCCGGGTATCTACCTCCCCCCAGTTTACATTCTACATTATATGCACTTTCTCTAGCCCAGTTCATTTTTAGGAGCCTACCCAGGTTTTTATCCAAGTATATCTTACCGTAAATGTGATTTTAATATGTTTTATTGATTTGTTTTTATATTGTTGCGCTTTTTATACTGTCTGTATTCACCTGGGCATGGCCCCATGTAAGCCGCCCCAAGTCCATTCAGGGAGATGGAGGCAGGGTATAAAAATAAAATTATTATTATTTTATTATGACACAGCAAACAAGATAGATATGCTGGATTTCGTATCACAAAATCACAAGGCGAACACTTCCCAAGTGTCTAGGACTGTGTGATGTATTTTTGGATGATGTGCACAGATCCCAGTTGGGTGGCCTTTTGCAGTTGGCAGATCGTAATTTTGTCAATGTCTATTGTTTCCAAATGCCGGCTGAGATCTTTTGGCACGGCACCCAGTGTGCCCATTACCACCGGGACCACCTGCACTGGTTTCTGCCAGAGTCTTTGAAGTTCAATCTTGAGGTCCTGATAGCGGCTGAGTTTTTCCTGTTGTTTTTCCTCAATGCGACTGTCACCTGGGATGGCGACATCAATGATCCAAACCTTTTTCTTTTCCACAACCATGATGTCTGGTGTGTTGTGTTCCAGAACTTTGTCAGTCTGGATTCGGAAGTCCCACAGTATCTTTGCGTGCTCATTTTCCAATACTTTTTCAGGTTTGCGATGCCACCAGCTCTTTACTGCTGGGAGGTGGTACTTGAGGCATAAGTTCCAATGAATCATTTGGGCCACATAGTTGTGTCTCTGTTTGTAGTCTATTATTATTATTATTATTATTATTATTATTATTATTATTATTATTATTATTATTATAGTGGAAGGTAAAAAAACCACAAGGAAAGAAAACAGGATGGTGGAGGTTTCCCATCAAACATCAAGTCAACAGACTGAGCAGGCACACTGGGTCACTTCGTTGTTGTTTTTATTATTTTAATTATGTTCAATTCTTCTTCTTCTTCTTTTGGAAAGGCATGAACTTTTAGAGATCCTAATCTTCTGGAAAACTAGAATCGCCATAGCCTTTTTGGAAAATAATGGCATTCACAACCATTTGAAAATCATAACCTTTTGTAAAAGTATGATTTTCCAGAGAAGAGCCAAAAGCTCATTTGAGTAAAATCTTCTTTTCAGTGGTACTGATGCAAGGCAATTTGGTTTTCAGTTGTTAGACTGATAACCTAGTTGTCCCTGATCTGTTAGGAACAGAGATCATGCCAATACACAAAAACACAGCAGTTCTTCAGAAGAGTTCTTTTCAGTGCCCAAAAAATCTCTCACATAAAACATCTTGTTTCCATATCATACTCTCAAGAGACAAAAATAAAGTAGACTTTGTTAAAAATAACATATCTGGTTTACTCACAAACTTCATGTATTCAGCATACAGATACATAGCTCGTCAATCTAGTTACAAATAGATTTGGAGTGGTTTCTCTGTGCAGGTAACACAGGGCATCTTTCTTACAATCAACATCAACATGAGTTTGCTCTTAACAGTCCAAAGTCTAATAGTGTTTCTGTGTTCTAAAATGGAGTCTGAGATCAGAGCAGTCCCAGATTGGATCATATGGTCTGCAGCCCTTCCCACAATCTCAAGAAGCATAGAGTAAAAGGGAAGCTGCATACCAATACATACATATACAATTGTCCTGTTTTGTCTTTCAAGAACAGCCTTAAGATACTGTGGTAAGTAAATGAAAACTGCTTTACTTCAACAAAACATAAAGTACAGCACACTCAGTGGAATAATGCAAAAGGAAGCAAGGAAGTCTTTGGGCAAATGCAGTTCTTAGTCTCTGATACAGTCCCAAATCAAATAGCAGTCTTACTTCAGACAAAGAAACAGCAATAAATCCAGATGCAGACTCGGAGCAGGCACAAGGGGAGTGAAGGCATGAGAGTCAGTTTGTTACCAGCAAGAGCTGGCTGCACCTGCTTCTGCTTTATAGCTCTGAGTTTCTTTACAGCTGCTAGGGCAGTTCCTAATTACTCAGCTGCATTTCTGGCAGCTATTCTAGCTGAACAACGTCTCTGCTCTGTTTCCTTTCACCTCTCCTGAAATGTGGGTACTTGTAAAGTCTCCTCCTGAGATTCCAACTCACCCTCAGATTCATGAACATTTTTCTGCTCCCCTTCCTCTTCTGAAGAAGTGGAATCCTTAACAACAATACAGTAAGCAAACAGAATCATATACAAAACAAATTACTAGTGGAGGCTTGTAGGAGCTTGATATGTCCAACACTTTATGTATTATATTTTGTAGTTTCACATCTTGTAGTACTTAATTGCTTTAGAATACCTTCAGTACTGCTTTTCTAGAAATCATTTAGACAATATGGACAACATTGTAGCTGCTGTTGTTCCCTTTGCCTGCTCCCTGGATTCGGCTTCTAGTAATTGGTTTGAATTTCTAGATGCAGAAAATGTGCGTGTACACTTTGTGGCCGCACAGACAAAATGGTTTGGGCATGTGTTTTGGGGATTGCGTGTGTATTTATGAGTCTGGGGATGAATAATAAAGCCTTGATGGTTAACCGTGTCTTGCTCCACTGGTTACTCCTGCTCCAAGACTGCTTTGGGAGATGTGCCCACATAGAGCGGTGGTATATTGTTATGACACCTAATTAGAGGGCGGTGTGAAATGCTTAAAAATTACTTTACAAGGCTAAAGAGGCCGCTAAAACTTAGAAAACAAACAGATCTTTTAACCATGTCCAATTTGTGTGTGAAATCCACCTCTGCCCCTTATCCTCTCTTGGCCTCATCCACACCCCATTGTGCACTTTGGCTGCAGAAGAAAGAGATGCCTTTCTAGACTGCTTAATGCCAGGTATGTTGGGACACTGGTGCAGGACAAGTGTTGGAAAAAGCCATTAGAATCACACATCTGTTGGTTCCTTTGCCAGCTGTCAGCTACTTGCACATCAGGTGATTTCTCTCGGTACTTTCTTCATTCTCTAAGTGACACAGGGTTGCATGACACCAACATGGTGAAAATGGTGAAAATGGATTAGTCCAGAGATCTCTTGAGTCAGGGAATCCTGTGACTCAGGGAACAGTTTTGTGCACTATTTGGTCCAAGCTGAGAGCTGAAAATTCTCAGTTTCCATTTCAATGCATTTCTTTGAATCCTACCTGCTCGAAACCCTTCCATTTACAACAACAACAGACTTTATTGGAGTACACTAACGAAAGCACAGCACAGATGGGTATGACTGTTGTGTTGACTGTTTATTGTCTATGTTTTGTTTTGCACTTGTTGTATTTTGTATGTCACACCTTGAGTGTTATATGAGATTTTATTATTATTTTATTATTATAACGAAAAGAATTCATGAATAAGAAAAACATGATTAAAAATTACTAATCCCAAGAATAAAACTTGTAACAGTTTTGCAAAAGAATGCATCAGAGTTGTTCAGGAGGTATGGATTTTTGTTTTTGAGAAAACTGTAAAAAATGACTTGTGACTTGTGACTTGGTTTCTATTGAAACACTTGGCCATTCTTTGTTTGTGTGGCCCAAACATGATAAGATTAAGATGTGTAAAGTGTTAAGAACGTCTAAAGTTCTTTCAGGCAGGGGGGAATCTTTTTATCCCACCGCTGCCACCAATTGTAAAGGACTAATATCGACTGAAGCCCAATTTGGAAAAGGACTATGAACGTCTAACACCAATGTGGAAAGATGCAACCACCAAAGACTCAGGGAGGAGACCTTTTACTTTAAAGGGTAGCGTAACTTGGTGTAGAATATATGCGACAGAGGCTTAGAGGTTAGAAGAACAATAACAAGTTTATTCAGGCACAGAGCTTAGTGGTTACAATTTCGTTTCTCACTTAGAGGTATTCCTATTAACAGTTACAATACTAGAATGAGATGAATCAACTCTCTAAAGTATCACTTCTTTTACTTAAAATAGTTAAAACTTCTTTTTCCACCACCTTTAAACCGTTACTTCAATGGATCTCTGTGAGTCCAGCTGGGATTGGTTCCCAAAGTCTGAAACTTAGACTATCCAGTGACTTCAAACCACAGTCACCCCTGTGATATACTATCACAGATTCTCTGTGCCTTACCAGGACACAGACTACATTAAATAAGTCACCAAACTTATTTAAAACCGACTCAAAATGAACAATTGAGTCTCCTTGATCCCATCAACCTGGAATCAATCTTCCCTGTGCCTCATCAGAGCACAGACAGACTGATTTTTTAAAAACTCTGCACTTCTTCAACTAAACGGCAGTTGGCTCCGCCTACTTCTCCATGGCAACCAGCCTCTGAGTGTTGAGATGCAATAACTGTAATACTTACACTTTTAAAACAATTAAACATAATATCTGTAAACCAAAATTCGTACTTCATTACAGGATGAAATACAGGAATTCCGTGAAACCATTCCTTTCTCTATTGCTATCTATTTTGGAGGCCCTTTTGTTCTTCCCGTGTGGAATTTTGTATATGTATTTTCTCTAATGCATATATTTCTATATATATTAATCTAGACATTTTGTGCACATTATCCATTGATTCAAGCATATATTTTTAGTCATTTGCATTAAAAAAAATAGGCACTATTTCATTCATATAAATGGAACTCAAGTTATTGCCAAGGACCCCCAGGCAAAATTATTAATTTTTCCTTCGCACCTGCAGCAGAGAGTTCCAAAGGCTGCAGGCACTTCAAGGGCACTTGTTTGGCTGTGTGCATGTTCAGACAATTGTGAAACTGCTACAGACAGCCTATAATTCCTTAATAAAATGGTTATCCTGAACTCTGTGCTTCTCTTGCTTTCCCTTGCCATAATGTATCTCTCCTTGCTGCAAAGCAGCTTTTCTTCACTTTCTTCTCTTTCTGGATGGCTGGTCCCCCCCGAGTCCCCTTGGGAAAATAGAGCGGAATATAAATAAAGTATATTTTATTATTATTTAGAAAGCCTTTGATATTCTAAGCTCTCTCTGCTCACTATATTCCTCTCCTGCCAACCTCCCTGTCGCAGAGCACACTCTCTGGCCTCTTTTGATACCTATCTCAACCCAGGGATTCTGAAGACTATATTTCCCAAACCTTAGGAACTATGTCTCCCAGGACTGTTATAACTCTTTTGTCCCTCAGCATCTGCTTAAATAATAATAATAATAATAATAATAATAATAATAATAATAATAATAATAGGTTCAAACCTTTTTCTTTTCCACAACTGTGATGTCTGGTGTGTTGTGTTCCAGAATTTTGTCAGTCTGGATTCGGAAGTCCCACAGTATCTTTGCGTGCTCATTTTCCAATGCTTTTGCAGGTTTGTGATCCCACCAGTTCTTTACTGCTGGGAGGCGGTACTTGAGGCATAAGTTCCAATGAATCATTTGGGCCACATAGTTGTGCTTCTGTTTGTAGTCTGTCTGTGCAATTTTCTTAAAGCAGCTGAGGATATGGTCAATGGTTTTGTCAGCTTCCTTGCACAGTCTGTACTTTGGGTCATCAGCTGATTTTTCGATCTTGGCCTTAATATCACAGTTGTGGAAAAGAAAAAGGTTTGGATCATTGATGTTGCCATCCCAGGTGACAGTCGCATTGACGAAAAATAACAGGAAAAACTCAGCCGCTATCAGGACCTCAAGATTGAACTCCAAAGACTCTGGCAGAAACCAGTGCAGGTGGTCCCGGTGGTGATCGGCACACTGGGTGCCGTGCCAAAAGATCTCAGCCGGCATTTGGAAACAATAGACATTGACAAAATTACGATCTGCCAACTGCAAAAGGCCACCCTGCTGGGATCTGCACGCATCATCCGAAAATACATCACACAGTCCTAGACACTTGGGAAGTGTTCGACTTGTGATTTTGTGATATGAAATCCAGCATATCTCTCTTGTTTGCT